>NC_062547.1:99511174-99767263 GCF_016906955.1 Phacochoerus africanus | reverse complement strand
TTCTTTCTTTCGTCTTTTGTTCTTTCCTTCCTTCCTTCCTTCCTTCCTTCTCTTCTTTCTCTTCTTTCTAGCGGCACCCATGGCATGCAGAAGTTCCCTGGCCAGAGATCAAACCAATACCGCTGAAGCAAAATACCAGATTCTTAATCACTAGGGAGCACCTCCCTTAATTTCTAATATTAATTTATTTTTTAAAAGTTTATCTTGGAGTTCCGTCGTGGCGCAGTGGTTAAAGAATCTGACTAGGAACCATGAGGTTGAGGGTTTGGTCCCTGCCCTTGCTCAGTGGGTTAACGATCCGGCGTTGCCGTGAGCTGTGGTGTAGGTTGCAGACGCGGCTCGGATCCCGAGTTGCTGTGGCTCTGGCACAGACTGGTGGCTGCAGCTCCGGATAGACCCCTAGCCTGGGAACCTCCATATGCCGCGGGAGCGGCCCAAGAAAATAGCAAAAAAAAAAAAAAAGACAAAAAAATAAAAGTTTATCTGATTTACCTTATGTACTTCAATAAATTAGAACTTTAGATTATGATCTTATATTTTCTAATTTCTGTCTATAGTTTTATTTCTTTGAAAAATTTTATGTACACATACTAATTCAACCACCAGTGATATAATGATGATTTCCAGCCCAGACAACTATTGGGCTCAAGACTTGTGCATAGAAAAGTCAACAAGTTATTGTGACTTAAATATCATATGAGTATTTCAGATTCAGACTGATGAAAACTATTTCTACTCTATGACTCTCACCATACCTGACATGCAGTAAGCATATACTACGTATTTACTGATTAAATGACAGGACCTCATCCTGATCCAATCTAGAACCCTCTCCTTGTTGGTTGGTGTAGAATTCCTTAGATTAAGTTTTCCATGCCTCCATAATAGTCTGTGTGAGACAATGTTTAATAAATATTTGAAGAAACACTATTGAACTGTTTAATTGAAATTTATAGGTTTAAAACTAAGATTTGCAAAGCAAAGCCTACATTTAGAGACATTTAATGAGGCCCTTCAAAAAGACATTAAATATTACATACACTTTAAATTCCTGCTCTTTTTTTATTTAACGGAAGTTTTTCAACAAATATTCTTGGATAACTATCAGGCAGAGTCTTAAAAAGTAGTGACACATCGATCATAAAAACCGAAAATGGTGCTTTCTGATACTTATAGTCTAATGATATGAGAAAACAGAAATTAAAAATAAATGCAGTAAATATGTGAAATAATAATGAATTATAAATAGGCAAGTACTATGGAAGTAAAATTATAGTAGGCTGAGGCAGACCAAGAGTGTTGGGTGAAAGATTTCAGTTTTCAGTATTAAGTGTGTTTTTTAGACCACATTGGTAAGATTTGAGCAAAGACTTGGGAGAAAAGTATTTGCTAAATGAATATTTGCAGGAAAAATGGCCCAGGTAAAGAAAATAACTACAGGAATGGCCCCAAGTTGTTGAGTGTGGCTAGAGTAGAATGAGCAAGAAAAAGGGAGGGTAATGGAAAATACAGTAAGAGGAAGCAGGCCCCAGCTCCTGTTGAGAATTTTGGGCTGTTGTAAGGATCCCGGCTTTTACCCTAACTGAAATGGAGAGTTAATGTTGAGTTTTGGCAGTGATACGACATAATGATAACTACTTTGTGTAGAATTGCTTTGTTCTGCTGCAGTAAGAATAAGGAGAAGGGTCGATATTGGGAGACCTGCCAGGGTGATGAGAGAAGGTGGTTCTGACTAGAATGCTATCGAGAGAGTTGAGACGTGGTTAGGTCCTAGATACTCAAATGTGGAGCTGATGAGATTCATGGATTGATTAAAAATTGCTTTTGGCCTGAATAACTAAAAGATACAGTTGTCATCAACTGGAATCTGAAAGGCTGTAGGCAGATATGGGAAAAGAAAATCAGATTTGGACATACATTGAACTTGTCTATTATACATTTATGTGGCTATGTCAGGTTACCAATTCAGGGGATATATTTAAACTGTAAGTATACATGTGAGAGTGTAAGCATATAGATGCTATTTAAAACCATGGAAGAATGTGAGATCAGCAATGAATGGGGCATAGATGTAAAAGAGGGATCAAGGAGTGAATTCTGAAAAGGATTCAAATTAGGAGACCTCGGAGAAAAGAAAGAGCTAGTAAAGGAGACAGAGAAAGAAGTACTGCTGTAGGTAGGAAGAAAATCAGGAGCCTGTTGTCTGGATATCAGGTGAAGAAAATGTCTCAAGGAAGGAGGAGTAAGCAACTCTGTCAATTGCTGATAAATCAGGTAGAACACGGACTCAGAACTGATCACTGGATTTACTATTACGGAATGTGACGGTGGTGGTGGTGGTGGTGTTGGTGGAGTGCAGACTAGGGTGACAGTATTAGAGAATGGGTGGGGAGGAACTGGACATAAAACAGAAAAGTCTGTTGAGTTGTGCTGAAAAGGGAACGAAGAAATGAAAAAAATTTGTCCTAAAATGTGAGAAATAACATTACAATAATCAGTGTATTATTTCTCATACGCCAATGGGAAATGTCTAGCAGGAATAAGTAATTGAAATTACAGGAGAAAGTGAGGGACAGAATTTTGGGAGCTATGTCCTTGAGTAGGATGAAAAATGGGAACGTATGTGAAAGTCAGACTTTGTCTGACAAAAGATCTTGGAAATTACATGAATGACATCAAGAAGGAAGGCAGAGTATGCCAAGTATATGTACTGGTGAATGTGAAGGGTAGATTCTTTGGAGGTTCTTCTCTGATTTATTCAGTTTTTTTCAGTTAAGGGAAAAAATGCTATCAACTGAGTCAGGACAGGAGGATGATGTTGAGATCTGAAGAGTGAGAAGATGTGAGATACTTGTCTAAGAGAATAGAAATGTGAATGTAATGGAGACATGTAATGATTACATGACATCATTAAGGGCCCACTGTAGGCTGGGAACAAGAATATAAAATGAGACCAGGAGTTCCCGTCGTGGCGCAGTGGTTAACAAATCCGACTAGGAACCATGAGGTTGCGGGTTCGGTCCCTGCCCTTGCTCAGTGGGTTAACGATCCGGCGTTGCCGTGAGCTGTGGTGTAGGTTGCAGACGCGGCTCGGATCCCGAGTTGCTGTGGCTCTGGCACAGACTGGTGGCTGCAGCTCCGGATAGACCCCTAGCCTGGGAACCTCCATATGCCGCGGGAGCGGCCCAAGAAATAGCAACAACAACAACAAAAAAGACAAAAAAGACAAAAAAAATAATAAAATGAGACCAGTCAGCATGATGGAGTGTTTTTCTCTAGACATATTTAGCTGTATGGATGTGAGGGTGGAAGAAGAGGAGATCTGCTTTTAACCAAAATCAAGAGAAAGGCAAAGGAATCAAAGGTATATGAAAGGAAATAATTATAATCCTTGACCATGAAGGGTTTTTTTTTTAAATTTCAGATTAATTTCAGAAACATCAGAAAGAATTCTTATTTTTATAAACCAAGGTAATATTTTCTGAAAATGGAATAATATGTTCATTAATAATAATATACCAAATAAAAATCCATTTTTTTATTTTTAAAATTTATTGATGTTTGGTTGATTTATAATGTGTAAAAATCCAATTTGAAAATTTAAGTTCAAGTGTATTTATGAAGTTTGTCTTTTTTTTAGAACTTTAATGAGGTGCCACATTTGACATTTCATCATTTGATTATTTTGTGTGTACTCTCTGAATGGAAGCATTGACTACAAAGATAAGTGATGAAGTACAAAAATTAGGTCTCTCACTATCCTGTTATTTGAAGTATCTCTTCTGCATCGTATGATATTTAAGAAAACCACTGGAATAGGAGAGAATACCAATCTACTGAAAAGGATTGAATTATCTTTTACTTGAATTATATTTTAAGTCTCATTTTCAGAATTGTTATTAGAACTATACACACACACCCATCCACTATTTAGTTGACCATTGAACTTATGCTGAAAATTGAGAAAAAAATGAAAACTGCATTTTCAATGAACTATTTCAACAAGCACAAAATAGTTTTTTGATCATCCTGATCCTAGAAGAGGTAACACTGATGAATGTGCATATTTCTTTTGCAAATAGACATTTTGTTGTCAATGGGTAAAGCCTATTATTTGGAGCAAAACATTTAATTGATGTTTGTAACATGGTACTTAATTGCTTCTTTCCCATATGATTGGTTAGAAACTTTTTATTTAAAGTAGAATTCTTTTGATACCGAAGGGAGTCAATTTCAATATAATTCTATGGAAAAATCTGTTAAACTGACATATATAAACATTCTCATATTGTTTGCAAATAATGTTATGTTTGTGCATGTGTACTTACACATAAACTTGTGGGTAAAGATCTCTACCTTTTATAAGGGATATTTGACCCCCGTTAATAGTAGTGATAACTGATACATGATACATGATTTAGGTGACACATTTGTTCTAAGTTCTAAAAAGGAGTAATTCTATTGAATCTTTATATCCATTAGACAGAGTAAAAATTTGTATGTAGTAATTCTCTTTTGCATATAATGAAACTGGGTTATGATCGGGAAAGGTGGATGTGCCCAAATTGCCCCAAAGGCAACAGTGTCAAACACAAAAGCCACATCTAAAAAATCCCCTCTCCAATGGACTAACCAGGAACATGCAGTTTTTCAGCTGTGAGCAATTGGCTACTGATAACCTTGTTCATTAACAAATCAAGCAGCTGTTCAGATCTGCAGAAAAGCCCCCATGTTGTCTCTAAATACTCCAGTACAAAATCAGTGTAAACCAATTAAGTTACAAGATGGGAAAAGCATCAGATGTGTAACTGATGATTCACTTAACCTCATCCCACTCTTCTTTTAGCTTTCAATAATCATCAACTTCCAGAAAATAAGCTTTTACATCAAACATGAATAAATATTCCAGAGTTAATTCTACTCTTTAAAGAGAAACACACATTTTAGACACTTTTAATATTTTTTTTCTTTGCAGCTGCCTAAACTCTAATCCCCCTTTTTTTTTTACACTTAAAAAATAAATTTAATTAGATACTGGAAGTAATCTATGGCCCAAAAGATTTTATTATTTATGTTAGGAAATACATTTTGCTCTTAAAAAGTTATCTAATTCTCAATAGAAAAAATGGTAAAGATACCATCATTTCAAATTACATTGTTATAAATGAACTGAACTATCAAGAGGTACTTAGTTCACATTAGGTATGTAAAAACAAATCTAAATGGGGATTTAAGGGGTGCAGCAAATTTAATGCATAAAATTATACATATATTTTTTACATAAATGGGATAAAGCATATGGTCTGCCTTACCCTTTGTAACTGTTAGAATTTTAGAAATAATTTAGTTCAAAACTCATTATTCAAGAGTTGAAATGATTTTACCCATATCTTTATAATCTATTACTTAGATAGTATCAAAATTGTGGTAAATATTAATCCTAAAATCATAGAATGTTTATAACTTCAAAAGATTCTCAAGGTCCTTGGGTCCAACTCCTTTATTTTACTTCCTCAATAAAAACTCATTAGGAAAATAATCCTATTTTTCACATTCATTTCTAAAAGGAACACAGATTTCTATGCTCTGTCACCCAGCCCAACTCTATAAATGAAAGGAATGACCTTGAATTGAACTGTAGAAAGTAAATGGAAGAAAAGTTTACTGAAAAACTTCAGTAAGGATACAGAAGATTAATGCATATATTTGGGTTGGACACCCTTCCTGGTGCTGCATATTCAAAGTGATGGGATCATGTTATTTATTATATTTTTCAGATCATTTGCAATGTTAATTTATATGAGTTTGATACTGCTTTTGTCTTTTAGTTGTGTGTTATTCTGAGAAATCCCTGGGGAAGCAAAGGATTTATATGCTTTGTGTACACGTTCTGCAGACTAAGCGCTCTGGCATAATTATTTTTGGCACTCGCTAACTGATTAAAACATCCAATTTAACTCATGATCAGTAAGATTAAACCTTTTTAATATACCTCAAAAGTAAATTATCATTTACTCCTCAAACATCCCTTTCTGCACATGTCCCCAATAAAGCTGTTCTTTTTTCGTTAATGTACCTTTTAACGAGGATTCTCTTTTATATCTTCCTTTGGGCAAAACTGCCTTATCCTTTATGGAGAGGTAGGAACAAAGATGAGATGGAGGCTGACTAGTTAAGTACATGCATTTCTAATGTCACACCAATTACAAGACTTTATTTTTCTTATATTCTGTAAAGAATTTGCTGTTCAAGAAAACATGTCCCTGCTTTGAGTTTATTTGATGTGTAGAGGAATGGGAACTGTTAGAAGAAAACAGTATTTGAAAAAAATTCATTTACATGACTTGGAAAAAATAACCTGTCATCTTTAATTTTAAATTAGTTGCTTTTAAAATCTTAAGTGTTACATTTCAGTCTTGCAGTGAAACCCACTTAGCAGAATAGCCAAAACCCTTTTCAATATTAGAAGAATTTGAAGGAAAAATTCCCAAGAATTAAAAAAGCAGGATATAATCCTAAATTAGAATTGCAATTTGTAGGTCCTCTAACCTGCTGAGGACCCTTGCAGGGGTTCATCAGTGTAATGAGAGAGGAGGAAAAGAAAATGCAATAGATAACATGCATTGGTTAAGTTAGGGCCTCATGGAGCTTTGAAACAGTCACAGGTGTAAGCATCTCACACACTGAGGGAAGCAGGAGAGAAATCAGATTAGTAGAATCCTCCTGTGTGGATGCTAGAGTGTTATTGTGTACAAATGTCGTGGTTACTGCCTTTTATGCACAGGATTAACAGCAAATGAAACAAGAATTACGGAGTAGGGCTTTAGATAGAAAATAGGTCAAGTCAATGCAATAAATATCCTGTCAGAATTTTGATCCAGATTTACAAATACTTGACCAGATTGCTAATAAGCCTGTAGCCCTCCATGTAAATATTTGAACAGTATGAAAAATGCTTCTGAGTTAAACTACTATGCCCCAAATCGGTTGAACTACTGAAACATTGTATAATCCAGGCAGAAGGGACACTTTCCTGAGATATGTGGTAGACAGACCAAAAACACTGCCAAAACTTTTCCCCTGAATTGTCAGGAAATCAAAATCTCAAGATGGACTAAATCTAGCAGTTGGTTACACATTCTAAGAGCTAGAAGAAGCAAGTTTACAAAAACTGCTTAGATTTCCTATTCTTGAATCCATAAGTGTTGAAGTCTTCTGGAAATACCAAGGAAAAGTTGGCCACTCCTAAAAATATCTTTAAAATGACCATGTCCAAGGGTGGTCTTCACTCCAAGATATGTTCTGGTCATGGGAATATCTTGAGAAGCCACTAATAAATGTGATTTTTTCTTATTAGCTGTATTTGTGCAAGCACTCTCTGGACCTTAGAGGCCACACATATGCATAATTTCGCTAGGCAAACATGTTTCTAGCTCTTCATTCCACATAAAATTAGAGAATACTTTACTGCTGAGGTATAAGATGTAAATCTCTCGGTTAGTGTATTCGTTTCGACAGTTATTAAAACTTTTGTAAGACCTATCACATTTGCATGGCACCATTGAATCTAGTTTATGCTCTAGGTTTTTTTTCCTTTAACTTTTTGGCTAAAAGACAAGACTCAAGACTTCAAGTAAAAAAAATTTTTTAAGTGAAAACAATAATAATAAATGGTCTACTTTCTCTCTTCTGGTTCTATCAGCTATTATACCAAATAGCTAATGTATTTACTTGATGCTAATTGAGTAAATGCTAATCTCTGTAAAAAGGCAATATTCTATCACTTTTCAATTATGTGACTTATTTTTAAGAGTGAAAACTTAACTTTGAACATGGGAGGAGATTAAGCTTATTCTTAGATTTTCATAAATTGGCAACTTTTGGCACAGGTGCCAAAGAGAGAACAAGAATAAATGTCTCAAACCTTGGTTGTTAGGGTCTGATCATAAACGTTGTGGTGTAGAATTCATGGATTATTCATGTGTAATTACAGATAGCTATTGTGGTCCTTTAAATCATCCCTATGGCCCATTATGGTCCATAACAACTGAAATAGCAATTGTCATAGTAAGGTTTGGGCTCTGTCACAGAGTGTGGACTCTAATCAATAATGATGAATGGTAAAATTTTACATCAAGCAGTCCAAAGTCTGGTTGGCCCCCTCCATAAATCTGTACAAACACTAAGCAGAGCAGCTGCAGAGTCTGGAAATTTAAAAGCAAACACTTGCCTTACCCCCTATATGCCTTTACCTCTGTAAAAGTTTTTAAAAAAAAGGGAGGAAGGAAAAAAGGAAATGCTCAATATATCAATTCTAATAATTCACATGCTGTTTGAAGAATTTCCCCCCTTATTTAAATGGGAATGAACCCTAGGTTATTTTCAAGGTCAATTTCAGGTGAAAAGGGGGTCATCTTGAGGTCACTCCGGCTCCCATGCAGGTCAATAATGCCTCTTCACTTCCACAGCAGACAAGCCGCTCACACCCAATCAATCCACCAACGCTGCTGCTGCACCCAGCGTAATGAACAGTGAATAAATGTAGCCTATCATCACAAAACATGCTTTTTAAGTACCTTTCCTTTTCATGTAAAACCTCTTGCTGTCAAATTCTACATTCACTCATCCAGCAGTGAGTAGCAAAAGTGAGAAATCAGACTCTCATTGGGGTTGGTAAAAGGTCACAGCTGACAGACAAGGAGGTTAAACTGCCGAGTTAAAATACTGTTCATTACCCACTGCAGCTTTTTGCTAACTACACTTCTTTGTGTTACAGTCAAGCAGTACATCAATATGCCCCACCTCCTAATTTATTAGCAATTGTTGAATTGCACGGGGTGGGCGCTAAAAGGGAAATTGATGTCTTATAGGTGGCGTCTATACACACACACACACACACACACACACACGTGTGTGTGTGTGTGTATAAATTCTTTTGCTTTTGCAAACTTTGAGTTCCTTATCTATTTCCATACTTGATACCCTCTTCAGCATTGTGTCTACTTGAGATGCACCCTAATTATTGGGGAAACATGATTCCTAAGATCAAAATAGACTGAGTAATATGAATTCCAACAGTGCCAGGGTCAGTTGTTTGGAGACTTTTTAATTCAGATTTTTCTTGAAAGAATTATGTATAAGACACTTTGATTTCTCAAGATTTTGATAATGTATACTAAAACCTGAAAAAATGAATGTTAAATATACACAATGTTTCAAAAGCCAATTTACTAAATATGGTAAAATGGTCTTACACTGACAAGGCGATCACCTATCAAACACATGGAATATAATCCATTATTTTTTTTCAGAGAAATGTGTAATACTTGCATTTTTTCATTAATTCTGAGGTAGTCAAGCCTTTAATAGCGGTGAGTAATCACAGAAGAGTAAGTGGAAATAGTACTTTTTCTGAATTTAGTTGCCTAAATGAAACGGTTTTGTGTAAAATCTGAATGGATTAGAACAGTTTTCCAAAAATGAAATTTCATTCTTTGATTAATTAGTATGTGGGTGGAATTCCCTTTATTGAAATGCCAAGGCTTTGTATTTAAAACTCCCAGTATGAAAACAGGTCGTAGAGTATACCAGTACAAAAACACAAATCATTGAATAAAATAAAGGTTTATTTACATGCTCTCAACAACAATAATTTGACTCAACAAAATTACCATTATCTATTTACATCTTTAAAAAATGCATTCTGAGATTTATTCTGGAAAAATATATCTTTTTCCCCCTCCTGTATGCCTTCTCTCTCAGTGGGACTGAAAATAAAATGTTATGACTTAAATCACAAGAGGCTAACATCATTTTTAGCAACAAGGGCTGCATAATTTCAAGACTATGAGTGAGTGGCTGACTTTAACTAAAATGTTTCAGTTCTCTGCGTATATAGGTACATAAATAATTCAGAATTAATCCCTGCAGAGGGGACAATGGGAATCGTAAATTATCCATGTGCCGTCCTCAACATTAGAAGCAATGAACCTATAGTAACAAACTATGAGTGTTACTCATTACATACATTTCACAGACACCTTAACCTTTTGAATATTAATTTCCCTCTGCAGCTTGTAGCTAGGCAGTATCATTTTTTAAATTTTCCTTCCCATTCCTCCTGCCTTTATTCCCTTTTCTCTTTTTCTCTTTCGCAAAATCTCCCAAACCATATTTAAGCTACAGCTACTGAGTCGATGCGTTAAAATGCATTGATTTGCTACAGAAAAGCTTTCTTTTTTTTTTAAGCTGCATCATGTTTTTCTGTAAAAATCCCTTAATATTACATGCAGCCCCTCTGTAGAATTAAGGTGAGGTGTCGCAGTCATACTGTCATTATGAAGATAAACGGGCTTGCAAATCTAGGCCAATCTGACTCCACTGGGGTTGATGTTGTTCCCTTGAATTTCACAAACATGTATCACAATTTTTTTAACCAGGAAGATAATGCAGAATTATCATAATTTTCATCCAAAGATAAAAAATAAAGTTAAAAAAGAAGTACCATAATTCCTAATTATAAAATTCATTAGGTCTTTAATTGTTATATTAGGGAGTTTATTTTTTAAAAAAGACTTAATGAGCTATAACAATGGGTATTCTCATTTTTGTCTATAAATTACCCTCCCAGTTAAAAATATTCTGATAAGCATTATAACTTACTTTAAATAACAGAATAAAAAAGAGTTCTTTATAATTTATTATGTCCCATTCTTATCTATTATATAAGATAAATTGAAACATTTATCATGAAATTTTGTTTTCAAAAATAACACTTATACATAAATATAAATACACATGCTTACATGTATTGTCCAAATATATAATATATGAATTTATAAGAACACATTATAAATACTAGCTTACAGCTGAACTACCCATACTCTGGAGGTGGCCCACAGATATAGCTGGTGTGAAATTCAATAAAATTTTTTTAGCACCGTGCTTTTCAGATATTTCGTCATGCCCTTCTCCAGCATAGTTGCATGTCTTGCTCCCTCATCTCTTTCAGGTTTTTAACTTACCTTTCTATACCTTCTATCCTAGCCTAGTTTAAAAATTTCAAACCTACTGATACCAAGATCTTAGTTTTCTTTCCTTGCTTGACTCATCACCAAAGCTCTTTCAGCTCTGTGCTTATTTATATATTTATTGTCCAGGTTGAAAGTTCTTTGAGGGAAGGGAGTTTTGTTAATTTTGTTCACTGCTATATCCTGAATCCCTGAGAGAGAGTAGGTGCTTAATAAATATGTTGAAGAAATGAAACACAGTGGTAAATCTGAGGTGTCAAAAAGAGTTTGAAGGAGTTCCTGTCATGGCACAGTGGTTAACGAATCCGACTAGGAACCATGAGGTTGCGGGTCCGATCCCTGGCCTTGCTCAGTAGGTTAAGGATCCAGCATTGCCGTGAGCTGTGGTGTAGGTCGCAGACACGGCTCGGATCCCTCATTGCTGTGGATCTGGTGTAGGCCAGCGGCTGCAGCTCTGATTGGACCCCTAGCCTGGGAACCTCCACATGCCAAGGGAGGTGGCCCTAGAAAAGACAAAAAAAAAAAAAAGAAAAAAAAACTAAAGTGAAAATCACTTTAGTCCCAAAATGGCTGGACAATGGGACTAATTATGACATTAATCTAAGGAAAGCCTGCCTTCTCTTTTTGTGGCACCGCCCCCCCTCCAGATATGTTAAATTTGGGCTCCCATTACTTTCAGACTCTCCCTATAACTGCTTTTATTTAAAGTTTAAAATTTCAGTAAAAATCTGTTATCATTCATTTACAAATTATATTGTACTTGTCAATGTATTTGCATTTTAAGCCTTATCTCATATGATACAATTAATGGATTTTTTTTTCTATTGAGGAAATTTCCAGTATAGACAATTAAGTTAGGTGAAGTACTATTTTTTTTTTTCCATTTGGTTTAGTAGATTCTCATTTCATAGATCTTTAATTCATATTGTTTAAATTTCTATTCTCATCTATATACAAGGACAATTCTGTCTGTGGTTCATTTAGATAAACTGAAAATTGCTTTACAGTGAGCTGAGGTAAAGCCACCAGGTGCACACACACACTCACCCTTTTTCACAGGGGGGCAAAACCAATTCTTAATATTTTGAATTTGCTAACAAATTATGTTTTCTTATTAAAAAGCACACCCTTAAACCTAAAGTGCAAAGAGTTCTTTGAAGTTACTGAAGACCTGGAATTAACTTTTACTTAGGTAATGGTGTTTGTAGTTGTGAAGGAAATCAAAGAACAAACTTTACCTTGAAAACTTGGGCTGTCTGCCCCTCATTTTACTCCTGGAGAGTTTTGTGAAGTTGAGTCATATTTTATCCCATTATTTTCACATCAATGATATAAAATTAAGGAATCATAATTCATAAAAGTAACATATGGATTCTTTTATAATCCAATATTTATGAATAAACCATCACTTAAGCTATAGCATCTGAGTAAATCCCCATATTTATGTGGGATTCTGAAAGCAAAGACCCATTCACTAAGTGTCAGCTTTCCTATACCAAGTTGTGAGTGTGCTATTTGAATATATCTTTTTGGACATACCCCATTTCATAACCTAACCTTTGTCTATCTACTTGGCAGAAGCGATCATCATTTAGAGAAGAATGACTGTATCATAACAGGAGTGAATTTCAGTACCTTTTAAATCAGAGTTGTGTAAGAAGCATGACATAATTTTCTATCAATGAACTTAGGTTCGCTTCAATTCTTTACTTGAAAGATGTTTGCCATTTAGTGTGCTCTTTACCTATTTTGTGAGTAGAAATTTATATTCCTGTGGCTTATGCAGTGGCCAAGCTTAGCTTGGTTATGCATCTTGCTTACCACCATTTCTATCATCTAAACTGACATCTGCAAGAGGCATCTGTTTACCTAGATAGTTTGGCTTTTGAACCAAGAACATCCTACCTGTATCCTTCCCTTATGAACAAATGTGCTCTTTCTCACAGTTGCTTTAATAACCTCTTTGATGCACAAGGCCTTGCAATTGTTTGCCTCTCTCTAGGGCCAAAGGAAACTTCCAACTGTTCCTCTGATTTACTGGAGCTTAGGCTGTGTCAGAACCATATGAGTAGACATGCCGCTATAGAATTGATAAAAGTATCCTTTTCTTTGATTATGTAATTATCATAAAAAATTCCCCCTGAAAATACAAAGACATGTAGCAATAAAGTTGCAAGCAAATCTAGGTGATTTTTTCTCCAATGTGTTAATTCATTCTAATTTTTTTTCTCCAGTGTATTAATTCATACACTGGATTTTTTTCTCCAGTGTATCTAATTCATATGAAATAATATTACATATAACATTAGAATAATATATTTGTGATAATGTTACGTGGAAATTTCTTAGTGAAAATAAAATATATGCATTCTTTTTTTAAAAATCAAACTTAAGTAAAAGAATAAGCTAATCTAACTTTTAAAATGTTATAGTTGTGACATATAACCACTAGGGTATTTCTGAAATAGTATTATACTTAACACCTATTTTTCCTTGTCCCACTTTTATGCTTGTAATCTTGTGATCTACCATGATCAAACAATGTGCCCAAGGCTATTGCCTCTTTGAGATGGTATTTCTGGGAATGACCTTATAATACTAATAGACGCATTATTGCTGCCAACATTTGTTAATACTGTGTAGAGAAAAGGCTGGGGCTTTAGAGTAAGGATTAGGTAAAACTATTGGAAAATGTTAAATTTTAGAGGCCCCAGAAATTTAACTCCTCCATTCCTTATTCATATGTATGTGCATATACATAACTCCTCCATTCCTTATTCATATGTATGTGCATATACATAAGCACACGTAGGTTTATATGCATGACTCCAAGGATATAAACTTCTATATTATATATATAAAATTCATTGAGTGATTCCTGTATAAATTGTACATGCCTCAAGGCAGTCAAAACCCTGAGGGTTCTCTACAAGTTTTAACACCAATAATAATCTACCATTGTTAGTGTTATAGGATATCTACCTTATACATTTTTTTCTAGTGCTTGATTTTTGAAGGCTCCATGTGTCTTTTTGAATTTTCTTTAAAGCTCATGGAAGGATGGAATGATTGAACAATATCTTAGAATTTAATGATTCAACTAGAGAGAAATACGGTGAAGCAAAAATGCTCATCTACTCAACATTTTCTGAATCCAGCCTTGGGTCAGAAGTTGGAAAAGTAACAGACACACTAATTATTTGGGTATTTCTTCATGGTGTCAGTCAGTAGATAGAAGAAACCAAAGCCAATTTTTTTCATGAATTAAGGCCCCAAGATTAGCCAAAATTTTAAGAAAGAAAATTTGGATTAGAACAAATCCTTCAGGCTTAAAATAAGTAACAGTAAGATCCCATTTCCTTCTTGGAATTAGATTCCAAATTCCTTTCTGGCTATAATTTTATTTTCTTAATGGTTATATACCTGGCATTCTGGACATAGTAGACCTTCAGTTTATATCAGCTGAATTGATGAATGAATGAATAAATGATTGAAAAGAAAGGCAATTAAAAAACTTTTTCAGTTTATCATCA
This sequence comes from Phacochoerus africanus, assembly GCF_016906955.1. Classification (NCBI taxonomy): domain Eukaryota; kingdom Metazoa; phylum Chordata; class Mammalia; order Artiodactyla; family Suidae; genus Phacochoerus; species Phacochoerus africanus. The sequence goes on along the minus strand of NC_062547.1, from coordinate 99,752,700 downwards.
AGTTCTAAATACTTTATGGTTTTGCCTAGCAAAAAACACATTCTACTATACAACAAAATGTGAGAATACAATGAATAAAGATATACAATAAATATAATATTGATAAATAATAATTATTAAAATAAATCTTTGCCTTAGAGGCAAATATGTGTCAAATTGGTTGTGTCTTTTCACAATGTTATAATTCATACAACTCTAAAATGTTTCATTTATTAGGGGAAATACTTTATACTTGTTCTTAATCTTTAAATTTATGTTAAAATTAAAGAGTACATTTTATTCAAACAAAGCTCTAAGTGGATAGAAAACTATTGTGTGGATTTTCTGGTGAAAGAGAATGGAAAAAAAAATCTATGTTTAAATATTTCCTTGTACTTATGTTAAATGAGCATAAGATAATTGTGTACTTAAAAAGAATAACTGAAGTAAGCCCACTTGATTGGGACTTACAGACTACATTGTCTTCTTTCTTAGAGAAAAAAAAATCCCTCATGAACCACAGTCCAATTATTCAATTTTGCTTACTAATTATGGAAACTACTCACTTTTTGGCCTTAAGCAGTAGATGATACATCTCTGAAGGGTGACACAAAATCTGTCACCATATATGGCTCACTTTATTAAATGTAAATATTTTTGGAAAGCAATAATAAATAGTTTAAAAATTCCTGCATTCACCTTGTTTGAGATACTATCATTCCTGATAAATGAACCTTAGTTCATATCCTCTAGACAAAATTGTGAAATGTGCTTTTCTCCTCTAGGACAGTGAAAAACAGAAACCCAGCAATTGGAACATGACTATAGACATGTTTTCTCATAATAAAAGCTGGTGTTTAAGCTATCAATGAAATTAGAATTAAATTGGGCCAATAGCTCATATTTTTAGAACTATCCTTTGAAAAATTATATCAGTTTCTCTCCTATATGTCGCACAAAGTCTATTGCAAAGTAATAAATTGAAATTAAACTCCTTCCATGCCTTCTCAAGTGTCCTCTGAAGGAGCTGAAGACTGAGAGCCAAATTAAGCTTTTCAAAAAATGTGTTCTAATGATTTTAAAGATTATAAAGAGAATTAATGAGGTGGTATGTATCAAATGCTTTCCATGTAATCATGGAATCCTATACTAAATAGAGTTTTAACATTTCAAACAAGTTTCATAGCAACCTTTCCTTATAGTATGTGGAGCTCCCTGGTACAGTTATTAGATAGAATAACTATAATAATAAAGATTGCAGAAATGTTTCCGCTTTGACTTAAATATGTACCTAGAAAAGCTGGCTTTCATATTTATTTACAGAGTAGCTCTTCTTGCCTTTTTGATTCTTTTTCCAGTAGTCCTCACTGAATTGTTTTAAGAGCTTCATGAGAAGTTAGGGGCTTACTAACTTAATTCAATAAAATATATTGGTGTATTTTAAGGACAGTCACAAATCATGAGAATCATTCTTCAACTATGTAGACTACTTAAGGAGTAAGAATTTAAAAGAAATCAGTGATAGCAAATTCTTATTTATTATTATTGGTGGATAATATTGGAAACAATTTAAAATAATTAAATTTCCAGAATTTTCACATACTAGTAAAACAAACATTATTTTGTGAAATCAAAGGATAATATTTTGAAAATCACATTTGATTTGAAATCAGAACTCATATGAAAAACAAATATGAGATAAAGCTAATTGTACTTAAGTAATCAGAACTCAGAAACAAATTTCTAACAGGACATTTTTAAAACCAGGAGAAAATTTTTTTTTTTTTTTAAGTTAATACATCACCAAACTAAAGAGAGGACATGGGTAAATATTATTCCAACAATTGAATTGCTTTATAATGGTGTATTCAACAATATAGCAATAGAAGAGATGGAGGGTTAGAATGTTAATTTATCAGATCACATGTTTTTAGAGTATAAAGTACACTTACATAATAATAAGGATAAAAATAACTCGGCAAATCTTAAATAAGGGGCTATGTATTTGCAAATTAAATCACTTAGTGTTGCTCTGTCCAATAAATGTTAGTTGAATTGGACTCCTAGATTTTTATCATTAGGAGATGTTTTAAGTCATTTAAAGTCCATAAAACTCGTGGAACAACAGATTTCCTAGGTAAATTTCCTTTATTATTTTCATCAACTTTCTCTTTTAGGTAAATAGGGTTGTCATGATAGGAAATACAACAGGAGAAAGATCACACTAGCAACATCAGTTAGATCATAAAATACATAAGTACATGTGGGTACTTTCCATTCTCTTTTTATTTGTGTATCCTGTCTTCATTTTATTACTCTTAACATATTCTGTCTCTTCCCACTAGATTGTATACTCCATGGGAATGGAAACGTCATCTGTTTTGTTCATCTGGATCTTCAGAGCATGGTATGTAGTGAGATTTGAATGAATATTTGTGGAATGGCATAATTGACATAAAAATTCATAGACACACTTATGAAAAAACTTATGATTTTATGTGCATAGAAAAAATAGTAGAATGTATTACTCTCAGTGATTGCCATAGGATTTCTCTCTTATGTTTTCTCATATTGGTTTATATTGATTAGGTCATGCAAATGCCTTTATAGGTTTTTTTACAAAGAAAATATAGGTAGTATTCATAGGAAACTCACAGACTAGCTACATAAAGACTAGGAGATTAAAAAAAAGACTCTACAAACTAACAAGAAAGTTTTATTTTTGACAGAATTTTACCTAGCTAATATAAGTGTATGGACAAAATTATAGACATTTCTAAAGTAAATGATTCCTGGGTGTAGTTGTTCTATAAAGACCAGAGGAATAATTTTCTTTTTAAAGTAGAGCCAAGGATTACATGTAGTGTAGGTATTTCATTTGAGAATAAAATACTTCTGTAGATTTGAAGAGGAAAGAGAGATGCCCAAAGAGTAGAAAGGTTTGGGGTGCTAGATGATAAAACTTACTTTGTTTTATATACTTATAATATACAAAAGACCAACTTCATATTTTAGCTAACTTTATCACTGACATTTAACACTTGTTTATAAATAACCATAGACCACATATTAATAAATATCTTTCAAATAGATTTCTGGTATTTTGATATGATTGTTTTCTTTGCCAGTATTTAGAATGCAGTCAATCTCCTTTGAACTTTGACAATAAGGAATAAAGCCCTATAGATAATACATATATCTTTAACTAGTTTTTATGTGATTAAAATTACATATTTGCATCTCACTTCATTTAATAATTAAGATAAAACAAATTTCTGTTACCTCAAAAAATGTGGGTTCCATAGGAATTCCTTTAGAATTGTTTTCACAAAATAGACATCTTGGCTAGTGTAAAGGTGTAGTGTTGATTTGTGCTCCAGTTGAAGAACTTTGAAAGTGCCTACACAATGCTAACCTAGTCTCCTAATACTTAAATTCTCAATGTTCTATGAAAGAAGACATTAGGAGTTCCATTGTGGCTCAGTGGTTAACGAATCCGACTAGGAACCATGAGGTTGCGGGTTCGGTCCCTGCCCTTGCTGAGTGGGTTATGGATCCAGCATTGCCGTGAGCTGTGGTGTAGGTCACAGATGCGGCTCAGATTCTGCATTGCTGTCGCTCTGGCATAGGCCGGCAGCTACAGCTCCGATTAGACCCCTAGCCTGGGTCCCTCCGTATGCTGCACATGTGACTCTAAAAAAGACAAAAAAAAAAGACATTAAATTAACTTTTTTACTAAATTAACTAATTCTTTATATCGAATGATCAGATATTTTGACGTCATGAAGATATATCCAAAATGATACACTAGAAGTTAGTGATAATACCAAAGGAGGACACAAATTCTGTTTCATATAGAAGTTGAGCATAAGCAAATTTAAAATGGTCATTATTGGTTCTTCAATTGTCTGACTAAAAGTGAAATTTTAATCTAGACTAAAAATGATATTTTTATTTTTACTTAAGTTATTTTGACAAATAACTCAATTCTTTTATTCATTTTGAACATAATTCTCATACAAGCAAATCTGTAAAACTTTCTATAATTATAGTTCAATTGTAATTTAGCCTACAAAACTGGGGAAAGATGCCATTTTAGAGTAGACATTATCAAGATGTATCCCATTTGATCTATAATTTTAATACCCCTTGCATAATTATTATAGTTCCTTTTGATTTTTGTCTTCTTGTGCTGTATAAGTGTCCTAAAGGTCTATGGAACTCTGACACTCACCCATTCACACACATTCTAGCATAAAACATTTGCATGATTTCTTTAATCTACTTGTCCTTATTGTTATTATTTGTTGAAGTGCTGTTTATACCAAATTCAGAATTTAAATTTCATACATAGCTCTTTGAAAACATTGGAAATAACAAAGAGATAGAAGCATTCTGTGCTGATTTTCAGTATTTGACACAAATTTAGCTATTACTTTAATTTAAAAAAAAAAAGAGTAGAAAGTTATTCACCAGGAGGTAAGTGAAGACTACCAGGGATCAACTAATAACTTGTTCTTACATTGGGCTGAACCTAGGTCAGAAAGGTAAGCATCTAGCTATTATACGGCCAACTTTATATCATTCAAGTCAAGCTTGAAAGAGCAGGTTTCAGATGTTGACTTTTGCTTTCCCCAGATGTATGTGATCTTTGGAGGAGAAAAGGACAGCTTTAGGCCCTTGGTGCTGGCATTTTCATGTCTTTCTCAATACTGCAACCATGCTGTGTCCTTTGGAGATGTTCTTTTACTGGACTGTTCCCCAATGAAACTGGGTCTTGAAGTGTCAATGGTATCAAGAGAGATCATAGGGTACCCCTCTAAATCTGCCTCTGGTTGATGTCAGTCCTGCTAGCCCTGTGGATTCTGGTCATAGCTGCCAACTTTCTCTTTGAAACTTCTTCCTTTTCATTATGTTTGGGTGCCTCTCAAGTCACTGAGCTTTGGTCCAGACTCAAAATCAAATTTCTTTTTTCTCGTCTCTCCCTGACTGATCTCAGAGATATTACAAAGCGCATTAAATCTCCAAAGAGAGACAGCACTTAAAAGTGCTATTTCACTTTTGTGTTAACTCACAAAAGTCAGTATCTCTGACTGATCACATATGAAAGAACCCTTAAAAAGAACAGTATCACATTAAAAAAAATTAAAGCATTTTAAACTGCTCTTTGGGGTCTATCTTCTTTTAGACACTTCAACCTGATATAATGGTGGGGGTAGGTGGGTGGAAACTTGGTCTAAAAAATAATGATTAGCAAATTTAGGAAATTCTTTAAGTTTGGCTGGATACTTTTTGCTTTGTCAGTACTACTGTCAGTGTGTGTATTTTGCCTCTCATTTAACCAATTCCAATTACTCAATAAGAAATTCTGGTTTTAAAAAATTGGTTTCTTTTATTTTTCTCCTTGGCTGAAAGTAGTAATAATGATAATACTGAAGGTAGGCACAAAGTTCTGTGTTTTCATAAATAAAAAATTGAGTATTATTTTAGAAAAGGTATACCTTCTTATAAAAAATGTTAATAAAATAAAAATTATGGGGAGATTTTATTCAAGACAGGAAAGTAAATTATGTGTGAAGTACATGGAAATGATCTCATAGCTGTGCCTATGACTTACTTTGCTCTCACTTTAACATATTTACCAGGAATCCTGGACATCTTGTCAAGTAGATATTGAATAAAGCTCATAAAAATTAATCTGGTCCAATCTTCTGCAAATAGTATTTGCTTATCACACATATTTTAAGAATGTAATACATAATCTTTAACTTTTATAGAATAGCATAGAATACCAAGCAAAAGTGTAAGATTAATAACTTTTATTATATCAAGGGAAAACTGAATAATTCTATCTCATATCCCACTGAGAATTATAAATGGCTGGAAAATCACATATAATTTTTATAAAATGTTTCCTTAATGACAAATCTTCCAAACCTAGTCATGATGGTTTGAAGGATTTTTTATTAGATTTTTAGCTTTGGGGGACACATTGTGTGTGTGTATGTGCATGTGTATAATTTTCATATTCTGGTCTATGTGAAGGTGAACATACTAAGAAGGAATGAAGAAACTAGATTTTGGAGTAACTCGTATACTTAACGTGAAAAAACAGTGTGAAAGTATTGTTGCCTCTCAACTAAGATTGTTCTAGGTATCATCTGCCACATGGGAAAAGCAAACTATTACTACAAAATATTCTTTCTTCAATAGTTTTCATGACTGGTATAAAATCGATATTTCTTTTTTTCCCTTTGAGTGTTGAGCAACTGCTAGAACAGCTCTTTATATTTTAAACCTTGAAGCAAAATGCATTTAAGTATTTTTTATCCCACAGAACTTTTAATGCTATTGGACAGAATAGATATTATATGCGAGTATAAGAACACTTGAGGAGCTTACTAAGTTTTTATATGTTTATGTAGTGCGAGGGTTTAGTTCATGATTCATTTTGCTCCAAGTCAGAGCAGTTGACACTTTGATTTTTATTTTCACATATTGAAATCTTGTTCCAAATTCCACATACTGGCTAGTTTATTTGCATAGAATTTTTAGATGAATAAGAGTGTACCTCATTGACAGACTTTCCAAATTTTGAGATAAGGTAAATTCAAGATAAAACTCAATGTATGTTCTTCTTTTTTTAAAAAAAAAATCTGACAGAGAAAATAATGGAGCACAAACACCAGTACATCATATTTTAGATCAATTATGATGTTATTGTACACTAAATAGTTAATAGCATTCGACATATAATTTATATGACTTATAAATACAAAAAATGTTCACATAGTATGCTATTTAAAACTTGTGGAACTTTCCTATATGATGACCATTATGTGAGAATCAGAAACAAATAGTTCTAAAGTTAGATAATTCAAAACTGTCAGACTATGCTAAGTCTTCAATTAGAAAAATTTATAAAATACAATGTTTTCCTATAGTATTATCCTCTTTGTTATTCTAAAAAGGAATATATTTTACATACTATCTAAGAGAAGTCTTCTTGAATTAAATGTTTCATAAAATAAGTATTTTAAATTTTGAAAAAGTAATAGGTGCTTTTTTCAGATATATTGAGTGAACTAATGTGAGCTTATGCTTTCTAGCAAAATAGCTATTCTCACCAAAATTAACATGGTAAGAACTAATATTTTTTGAGCAATTGTTACATGTCAGACGTGTTTATGTGTTGATAAGTATAAACTTATTTATTACAGTGACCTTGTGTGGTAAATACTATTATGAGATCATTTTGAAAATGAAGTTACAGGGGTGTAGATTTAAAAAAAAAAACCCATATTTACATAGCTCATATTGGTTGGATTCAGAACATATACCCTTCACCGATGATCTGTGTTACCCATAAAGTGTTTGCAGAATTTCTCTTCTCTGTCCATCTACTTTAGTTTCTCTTGCTTCTCCAGAGTACAGATATTGAAATGAACTTGAAAAATTTAGTTTATCATCTAGGATTCCTAATTTTTTTTCCTAAACAAGATACAGGCAAATTAAAAACTGATTTTATAATGTTTCATTTTTTTGTTGTTTATTTCATCATGATTTTTGGTCTTAGGTTGACATAATTTAAACAACTTAAATGGAGGCAAGCACACCCTAGAGAGAAAAGAAAGATTGGTTGTATACACACTTTATAACTATGTGTGTTTCTTCACTAGGAACTTTTTTTAAAAAAGCTTTTCTTAAGATATCTCTAAAGAACATATTAGAAAATATTTTAGTTGGGAAGCAATGGCAAAATATATGAAATATTGGGGTGATCAACTTATATTATTGCTTATACTCAATATTTATTGGCACACAAGCATAGTGTAATATGCCCTATTATACAGAGGGGATAAACTTTCCCTTAATTTTTTAGTTTAGAAATCTACAAATGGAAAAAGTTAAGTCTGACTAGAGCTAAAGATGAACATCAGCTCTACAGAGGAAAAGTGCTGAAGTGAACAAAAGTTTTTATCAGGTAGTGCATTAAGTTTTATGCAATAAACCAATTAACTAAAAAAAAAAAAAAAGGCAATTTACACAGATGCCCCGTCAAACACTACAGGGGAAGCACAGATGGGGCACTATCAAGTAGCATAATGCTCTAGTACTCATTTATAAAATCTGCATAATTCTTCCAAACATCTGAAGCCCTGTAAAGAAACACATGCTAAATTTAAAAAAATATATATTGCTCTAAATTCAAACACTGTTTTACATGCTGCAATATATTTGAGTGGATGAAGTGCTATTTGTGGGTAGTATTTGCCTCATATTTAGTAAAGTTTAGAAATGGAAACAAATGTACACATGCAGGGAATTCCCTTGAATAAGCACTGTATCTGCCCAATATTTCAATGTACACTATATTTTCAGTATATTGCTCTTCCTAATTGGATCAATATAGGATATTTTGAGGAGTCGAATTATTCATTGTTTAAAGACAAGTGTAAAATTCAGGAAACTTTATACTGCAGGAAAGATTTATTTTCTCCTTTTAAATTATTTTGTTTTTCAGGCTTCACAAGCCTTATTTTATTTAATTCATACTGATGTTACTTGCGTTGTAATGTTTTTTGGCCTGATATTGGAAGCAAAAGTACCTAAATTTAATAATCACTGCTAACTGCCCTCATGCATTTTCCTCTAATGATATTAGTGGGCAAATTTATATTGTTTTGCTTTATGCTTATCTTTTAAAGATGTATTTTTGAAAATGACTCTATTGCCCTGAGCAGTGTATAGAACAAACATTAACTAAATGCCCAACTCCTCTTTCTCTGACTTAAATCTTATCTTTCCTGCCAAGACTCTTGATATTCCTCTATGATTTTATTTTTTTAATTAAAAAAATGTTTTTGGTTTTCTTAATGGTATAAGCCAACACACAAAAAAGAGAGAGGTGAAGTTGGGAGTTAGTGTTGGAGGCAAGGAATGAAAAGCTTCCATGAGCATTGCTATAATTTTTTCTCCAATCCCTCTGCTACCTCTATTTGTAATGTACAATATGCAGTTTCATTGCCTTTGACCTTATTGGTTTTCTTTTCAAATGGGTACTAATAACTAATACAGAGCCATTAAGTAATGTGAACATCTTCTTCGTTGCATTGTTGAACATGCTAAATAATTTAAAACGTACAGAAGAATCTCTAATGCTTGGTGGGGGAGGTAAAACCAAACCCATTTGGAGGGGGCAGGGGGTTGGGGGCCTTTGCTTTTTTGTTTCTATTGAATGCTTTTCGGCTGTACAGCTGGAAAGGGCATTCCTATAGGACTTTAAAGGCAAAGTAGAAAAATGACATAAAAGCCTTGCTTGGATTTGATTGATGCACTCTCATATTTGAAGTTCACTCAGAGCTTTGTGCGAGAAGGCCCGGGTCACTCTATCCGGCGCTCTAATGAGACTGTGTGTGAACACTTCCAGCTTTGTAGGCCTTGCTTTAATCAGAGATTGGAAAACACTCCTGACTGATAGGCTCCAGAATCAGATCTAAACAGAAAATAACATGCTCGATTTGGCCTCTGAAGGTGGGTTGAGCAAATCTTTGTGATGTATTGGAGCATTTGCTGAGTGCAAGTGCACGTGGGGTGGTTCCTATTTCTGTCGGCAAATACAAATTTTTCACTCAGCAGGCGTAATCAGAGCTAACTCGAGAGGAGAAATAACAAAAACTCAACAGCCCTTAGCAACTCAGCATGGCATAGAGGGATTTAAGACTTTAGCATTTTATCTCCATCAGTATGAAAATGTATGAGGAAATCTGAACTTCAAAAGTGCAAATAAACACATTTAACACTTTTCAAGCCACCGGTTTAATTGGGTCTTTGGCTAGGGGTACTTTCAATCCTTTTTTTTTTGATCAATTCTTTATCAATTTTCACTTTAGTTTTTCAAACTTCATTAAATACCTTTCCTAGTTTGCACCATGTAACTAACTAAGCTGTATTGGATGAGCAAAGGATAACGTATGTAGCACCTCCCATGGTGATATTCTGAAGTTTAAAATTTTCTGCTGAATGGCAAAAGATTGTGTCATTCACTGATGGGGAAAAAATTGCTCTCCTCACCCTTCATGAGAACTACTAGAAATCCCCAACAACCATCACACATAGACACCAAAGTCAGAGATAAGTTTGAAATTCCCTGATAGAACTTTCTTAAAAAGAATGCTATCATGAAAATAACTGTAAAGTTTAAGGATCCTTGAGTGTTATTTTCACCAGCTGCACAAAGAATATATATGCACTGCTTTATTTACACAATTTTGATATGTTCTCATTATTTTATGACTTTCTTGTTTTTATTAATATCATTTTCTTTCTTTTTTTTTTTTTGTCTTTTTGCTATTTCTTGGGCCGCTCCCGCGGCATATGGAGGTTCCCAGGCTAGGAGTTGAATCGGAGCTGTAGCCACTGGCCTACGCCAGAGCCACAGCAATGCGAGATCCAGGCCGTGTCTGCGGCCCACACCACAGCTCACAGCAATGCCAGATCGTTAACCCACTGAGCAAGGGCAGGGACCGAACCCGCAACCTCATGGTTCCTAGTCGGATTCGTTAACCACTGCGCCACGACGGGAACTCCAATATCATTTTCTTGAAGCACTGCAATATCAAAAGCTATGATTAATATTGAACCCCATGTCCCTTTATCATGTCCAAAATAAAAGATTCTTCTTAGAGCACTATATACAAGTGTTGCTCAAGGATCTATTAGTAAGGTAACCACATATATTATCATCCAAATTTATATACTTCTAGAAGAAAGAGCTGTTATTAATAAAGCCAGGCATACCGTGAGTTGTACCAGGAAAAGCAGGACATATGGTATCTATCTAAAGGAAACTTTCTTTAAGTAACATAGAAGTCTTAATAAATGTGGGAATGGCAATTTTTCTGTAACAAATTTTACCTGGCATTTTTTTTGCTTGGCTTGTGGTCTCCAGTCAACTTTGTTGCCAACAGTAGTCTAAACATACTTGGCTCCATGTTTTATAGATTTTTTTTTTTTAGCAACTAAAATTTTAGATGTAGTTAGGTTTCAGAATCCCAAGGAAATACTAAGAATAGGCAAATATATTCTACACTTCTTTCTCTTAATATTTGGCTTGACTCCTGGAAGGACTAGAGGGATATAAGTAGTTAAAGACAGTAATTTTGCTCTGACTTTAAGGCATCGAAAATTTCTTCATCAGCAAAGTGGGCATTTGACATCCAATTCAAGAGCAGGAAATTAACAGATTTTCATACTGCACATCCTGACTTAAACTCTAACCCATCTCATGTACTTACTTCCTTAACCACTGGGATGGTTATTATGAGAGGGGGGGACTGCCAGATAACAAGATCCGGCACCTAAACTTTTAAAGGAACTAGGGATATACTCCCATGAAAACTATAAATCCTGAGATTGATCAAATATTCCAGGTAAATCTCAAGTTTCACCATTGTCTAGATATTTTCACCTTTTCCCTTAGTCTGTTTTTCAGAATGTGGGTGAATTATTTTGTACAAACTAAATTCCTCTTGCTCTTTCTCTTCCTCTCTGCAACAACACATACAAATAATACACTTGGAATGAGGGAATCTTAAAAGCCATCTAAACCCCATGGCTTTTGCATTAAACAACTTACATAATATAGTTGCATATATTTCATAAAATAGTAGTTTATTGAACGAGTAAATAAATTAAAAAGGTTTCTGTTTCATAAAATAGTAGTTTATTGAACGAGTAAATAAATTAAAAAGGTTTCTGTATATTCTTGTATGAATAATTGTACAAAAACAAGTCTGTAAATATTTTGATATTTGTCTCTAAAGTGCCTTTTTTTTGGTTCAACATTGCCATATATTTTAAAGTTGGGAAAAAGATTGTAAATAACTAAGTATTTTCTCTGTGATTCATCAGTTGGCAAGCATTTATTATTCTCAGGATGCCACAATTATTCTTATTTTTGACATTTTTCTTCATATAATTTTCTTTAACTTGAAAATTACTAGTAAAATTAAAATGGTTACAAAAGTATCATATTCTCAGTAAAATGAGAAAACTTGACTACAAGTCAAAAAAAATCCCGGCGAATATATATGAAGAATATATAGAGGGACCAACTGTTTATGCTGAGTGCTTCCTTGTGGTATCATTTAAGCGAATTTGGGGTTGTAGTCAGTTTGCACAAACACAGTTAATGTTACAGTGAAATGAGTATAATTAATGCATTGTTTATAACCTTGACTACCACATCTCATCTATGACTAACCTCTCTGTCCATTCTACCTTCTAAATAGCTGACCGATAGGGTTGCTTCTCTCTGTAACGCCTCGCTGTTTTAGTTTCACCACAGTCATCTCTCCCACATGAACTCTTTGCCTCCAGTTTTGTTGCTCTTCATCCATTTTCCACATTATGAAGATAGGCATTCTCAAATCTTTGATCCTTCTCTGGCTAACAACTGTTTGACAGCTCTCCACTACTCCCAGATAGACCTGGACTCATACGTGGCTATTAATTTCCTTTATTTCATGGCCTTTGCTAACCTACCTACTTCCCACCATTCCCTCCCTTGCACTGTCTTGCTCATTTTCCCTAAACATTCTTTTTTTTCAACTTCCCCCCTTTCCTTCCATAGTAATGTCATTATTTTCATCCATTCAGGCCTGTTTTGCCACTTTCCTAGAAATATTCGATTTTTGAAATCTAGGTGAGTGTTCCTATGTCCACCAATAATAACCTACTCTCACTTTATCAAACTTGTCCACATACTTACCTGAACCCCTGCTCTGTTGTAAGCTTCATAATATTACTCCCTTCCTGATCTTATTCACAATAATAAATCAGAGTCAAATAAATTGTGTGGTGTATGGTAGGTGTTCAATATATTTTTGCTTAATTAATTAATTGATTGATTGGTTGATTGAAATAGGAAGGTCTGTGAGAACAACTTGATAGTAACGACATATATATTCCTCTTATTAATTACATTTCCTAACACAATTCTCTGTAGATATTGGGCTTTAGTTATATGAAGTGCTTGTAAAAAGTCCATCATTTGATTTCAAATCTTTAGCAATCAGTTTTTATTATTTTTCCCCTTTATAAATATATTCTTACCTCTCTCTCTCATTCTGGTCTTGCCTGTGTTTCAAAGTAAAATATATCATCAGTGGGGCACAGAACAAATAGCAGGCCATTTCCATGAAATGTTGAGAGTGAATTCTAAAACCCTTGAAGGAAGAATGTTGACATGGATTCCCATGCTGTACTGGGAATTCTCTTGTGGTGCAGTGGGTTAAGGATCACGATCTGGCATTGTCACAGTAGTGGCTTGGGTCACTGCTATGGCATGGGTTCAACCTCTTGCCCAGGGACATTGAATATAGTTCCCTTTACTATATAGTAGGACCTTGTTCTTATCCATTCTAAATGGAATAATTTGTGTCTACTAACCCCAACTTCCCAGACTCCATCTCACTCCCTCCCCTCTCCCCCTGGCAACCACAAGTCTATTTTCTACGTCTGTGAATTGGTTTCTGTTTTCTAGATAGGTTCATTTGTACCATATTTTAGATTCCACATATAAGTGATATCATATGGTACTTGTCTTTCTCTTTCTGACTTACTTCACTTAGTATGATAATCTCTAGTTGCATCCATGTTGCTTCAAATGGCATTATTTCCTTCTTTTTTATGGCTGAGTAGTATTACATTGTGTGATGGACATTTAGTTTCTTTCCATGTTTTGACAATTTTGACTAGTGCTGCTATGAACATAGGTTTGCATATATCTTTTTGAATTATAGTTTTGTCCCGATATATGCCCAGGAGTGGGGTTGTTGGAACATACAGTAATTATATTTTTAGTTTTCTGAGGAACTTCCATTCTGTTTTCCATAGTGGTTGTACCAATTTACATTCCTACCAACCGTGTAGAAGAGTTCCCTTTTCTCTTAAACCTTCTCCAGTATTTGATATTTATAGACTTTTTAATAATGGCCATTCTTACCAGTGTGCAGTTATAGCTCATTGTAGTTTTGATTTTTATTTTTCTATCAATTAGCAGTATTCTAATTATTTTCAAATTCTTTTTTTAACTCAATGAATTTTATTACATTTAAGTTCTACAGTCATCACAACCCAATTTTATAGCATTTCCATCCCAAATCCCAAGCCCATTCCCCCCACCCCCCCAAACTGTCTCCTTTGGAAACTGTAAGTTTTTCAAATTCTGTGAGACAGTATCTATTCTTCAAAGAGGTTCATTGTATTATTTTTGTAGATTCCTCATATAAGTAATAGCATATGACATTGGTATCTCACTGTCTGACTAAATTTAGCATGATCATTTCTAGGTCCATCCATGTTGCTGCAAATGCCATTATTTCTTTCCTTTTTATGGCTGAATAATATTCCATTATGTATATGTACCACATCTTCTTTATCTACCCCTCTGTCAATGGACATTTAAGTTGCTTCCATGTTTTGGCTATTGTACATAGTTCTGCAATGAACACTGGAGTACATGTATCTTTTCAAGTCATGGTTTTCCCTCAGTAGATGCCCAGGAATGGGATTGCTGAATCAAACGGTAATCTATTTTTAGTTTTTTGAGGAATCTCCATACTGTTTTCCATAGTGGTTGTACCAATTTACATTCCCACCAACAGTGTAATAGGGTTCCCTTTTCTCCATACACTCTCTAGCATTTATTGTTTGTAGACTTTTTGGTGATGACCATTCTTGCTAAAGTAAGGTGGTTATTTTCAAATTCTTAAAACATAAAATGAAAATGAAAAATAAAACAGAAATAAATTTACTATCTTATAAAGCATAAGTCTAGAATTAGAGAAAATATCTTAATTTGGTCAATTTAACTAGGAAAATTTTAAAAATCCAAGATTTATAGAAAATAAGTCACTTGGAATATATATAAATAAAATATTGGAAAGATCAAGCACCAAACAGATCAAGGGATGTGGGACAAGTCTGATTCATGTTGGATATAATTTCCAAGTGTATTTTATTTACTCACAGTCCCAATGACCTTGCTCTTGGCTACCTACTTTATGACCTGATTTGAAGAACTGAAATATTTCAGTTAATTAACACTCACAGGAGAATAAGAAGCATTTTCTAACATACGATACTTTTTTTTTTTCTTCTGTGAAGGAACCATGAATGATTAGCTAAACATTTATCTTGAGTGAGTTACATGGCTGTAGCCCTGACGGTACAAGGGGAAAGTTACATTTTTTTAGCCAGCTCATGTTCCCCTCCAAACTACATAACTCCAAAGCTGCATACTCTCAGCTCCAGGAAGTGTGCCCATTAACTTTTCACTCTCACAATTTGCGCTGTTCCCTATGCGCAGAACATAAAAGATGTTTTAGAGGGCCAGACCAGTAACCTCAATGTAGATTTTACTGAGTAGCCCAAGAGTTGGCTTTCATAATATGAAACTGTAGAAACTTATAGTTAATATATATAATTCAACCTCTCTCTGCTCCATTATTTAATTATATAAATGAAAATGTTTAAGCAATTATTGCTATCCAAGCCAGTGGGAGATGCCTACTAGCCTTAAAAAACAAACAAAAACCCTGGGCAATAACCACTAGAATCTGAGAACTTTATTATTATTATTATTATTATTATTATTATCATCATCATCATTATTATTTTAGGGCCACACTTGCAGCAGGTGGAAGTTCCCAGGCTAGGGGTTTAATTGGAGCTGTAGCTACTTACCTACGCCACAGCCACAGCAACTCGGGGACCAAGCTGCATCTGCGACTACACCACAGCTCACAGCAATACTGGATCCTTAATCCACTGAGCAAGACCAGGGATTGAACCCACATCCTCATGGATACTAACGGGGCTCATTTCTGTTGAGCAATAATGGGAACTTCTCAGACGAGAACTTAAGGATCTAGTCACCACCATTCTGGGAAATCCCCTGTAGAGCAAAGATAAACCAACCTTTTAATGTACCAGGAGAAACAATCTTTTTAAACCACATTTTTCTGTTTGTGTGAATAAAGTAATTTTAGAAAAAGTCAGAGTTTTGTTGTTGTTGCTGTTGTTTGGGGACTTTTTGCTTTTTTAAGGCTGTGCCCATGGCATATGGAAGTTCCCAGACTAGTAGGGGTTATATCAGAGCTACAGCTGCTGGCCTACTCCCTAGCCACAGCAACACAGAGATCTGAACTGCATCTGCCACCTACCCTACAGCTCATGGCCACGCCAAATCCCCAACCCACTGAGCAAGGCGGGGGAACAAACCTGCATCCTCATGGATACTAGTCAGATTTGTTTCTGCTGCGCCACAACAGGTACTCCCAGAAAGTCAGGTTTGGTTTTTTTTTTTTTTTTTTTTGTCTCTTTGCCATTTCTTGGGCCGCTCCTGCGGCATATGGGAGGTTCCCAGGCTAGGGGTCTAATCGGAGCTGTAGCCGCCAGTCTACGCCAGAGCCACAGCAACGCGGGATCCGAGCCGCATCTGCAACCTACACCACAGCTCACGGCAACGCCGGATCGTTAACCCACTGAGCAAGGGCAGGGATCGAACCCGCAACCTCATGGTTCCTAGTCGGATTCGTTAACCACTGCGCCACGACGGGAACTCCCAGAAAGTCAGGTTTTGATCAATGATTACATCATCCACAGTTTACTAACTACAATCAAGTTCTTTCTGCTTTACTTTTAGTTGTCAAAGTCTGAAACAATGAAAGTCATTCTAGAAATGTTTTTTTTGTGTGTGTGTGTTGTATTTTCTTTTTATTTTTTAAGGAAATAATTTTATAGCATTAACAGGTACATAGTTTGAAATGTCCCCAAGTATTTAAAAGATCAAGATATTTCCAAAAGTCAGAATAATTGTGATTAAATTATCCTTAAAAAAAAGTTAGACTCTTTAGTAAATAATATAAATAATCATATTAGAGCTTACTCATGTGGGTTAATGAAATAGTTTATTACAAACAGAACTTGTTCTTTGAGATCAGAGAAAATTAATTTTGTTTTCCAGTACTTTGGTTAATCCCTTTTTATTATTTTTTCATTTTTGAAAATACAGTTTGTTCTTTTTAAGTCAATAAGCTTTATCTACTCTGCTGTAACACAGAAAAAACAAACTAATAGCAAATGAAAGAGCTGCTTACATTTTTCCTACTAAAATTCTACTAAATACATTTACTAAAATATTCTGCCAGCTTTCATGGTAGATTTTAAGATTTGTCAAACTCAGGTAAATTGTGGAAAGCAAATGGATTATGGTTACAGGGGATAAAAATGTGTAAGAGGTAAAATAGAACTTTTAATTATTAAACTAGAGAGAAGAGAAACTGAAGTCTTTTCCTTTTCAAAGAAAACAATCTCAGTGTTTTTAAATCAAGAGGAAAAAAAGCAAAGGTCTAACTCCCATGTAAACTTATTTTAAATGTCATGTCTCATTAGAACCTAATAATCTGAATGCCTATTTCCCCCTTTTGCTTGAGCCATCAAATTTGTCAAAATTTTATGATAATTCATTCCATCATTCCTTAGACATTTAAATGACAGACAGTCATAGTAAAGGGGAAAAAGCCTCTGTAATCCTGCTTCTCCTGTTAAAACTGCCTCTAGAGGGGTTTTAAAAATATTCCAAATCATGGCATGAGCAGCAGCTAAATTTCTCAGTTCGGCTTATGAATCCCTGCCTTTTTCAAAAAGGACAGTTAAATTGACTACCTACCCTTCCTGACCTTTTGACTTCTGAGCCATGGCTGACCAGATCTTAGCTTGACTTGTCTAAGTCAGTAGCTCCAGTACCACTCTGATACTTTCCCAAAGGGTCTGAAGCTTTCTCTCTCCTGAACGGATAAGCTCCCCCTCTAGTGTTCACTGCTCATCAAGTTATTCCTCCTACAAATAAAGGCAGAGAACTGTCAGATCTTTGGTTCCTGATAGAAGGACATAGCATAGAGTGGCATTTATTAATGTTTATAATGGCACAAAGAGGAAAATGTAAGTATAAATTCTACATTTTACAAAATGTTCTTTCCTTTTGAGCATCTTGAAAGCACCCCAGGTATTTGGCTATGGAATTCTAGGAAATGATGCTCCAGCTACCTTGCAGGAGAAATGCATAGCTGAATAGATAGGATGAGCTTGGATGCTATAAGATGACTTGGTAAAAAAAAAATAACCCTTTGTGTTGGGAAGTTTTAAGGCTGGTTATGAATAAGTGATTTTCCATTAAAAACTGATACCCAGGAGCTCCTTATTTGCAAATCAATTACTAATAGAGGAGCAGGATTGGGGTGTGTGGAGGGTTAGAGGCTCCAGCATTTTATTTTTCTAAGAATTTTGAGAACGACCAGGAAAGAAATTAAATCTTCCCCATTTGTTGTCACAAAAACCTGGATAAATAAGGTCCTATACACTAAAAGGTTTACCCTCACTATAGCTGACATAGAACTACAGAAAAATTGCAATGGGTATTGGTGATAGTTTTAAAGTGTGTTGGGTTCAAAGGTTAAAAGTTCAGCCACTTCATTAAAACTGGTATTGAAATTTCATTGAGACATAATCCAGAATTTATCATGCAGTTGAAAGTAAGAGAAAGAAAAAAACAAGGATCAAACCAAAGAAGGAAAAAAGTAAAACAAAAATCTGAGAGTCCTGAGAGGCTACAACTCTAGTTGGTTGCCTAACTAAAATCTAGAAGTTTGATTTATTTTTAATTATGGTACATAATCTTAAAGTAAAACAAACAAGCAAAAGACCTAAAACACACAAAATTCTTCAAAGAAGGCAAAAAGTGTTTTATTTTTTAAGTAATTGCATCAAAGTTTGTTTCAAAGGATAGTATATGTCTTAGAATCGGTAATATAATTTATTTAAGATTCAGGTTGAGAATAACATGACCACATTAAATTAGCTTTGGTTTTAATGCCATGAATTTGGGGGAGTAATAGAAGCCCTCAAGCAACATTTCTTTTTTAATATCATTGGTTCTAAAAACACAGTTAATTTTGTTATTGTATTTTACCATGTACTTCCTAATGACACTACTAAGCCTTTTCAAAATGATGATAAATTAGGGTAAGCTCAAGGGAGGAACTTCCATTTAAAGTCTTCTGTTTTCATATTGGTTCATGATCAAAATTGTCATTATTATCATTATCGCTAAGCATGTATCAATTACCTAAAATTCATATAAATATATATTCTTAGATTTTTTTGTGGTGTTGAATTACTCTATTTTCGTCTAAAAAAGGATCTTAAAATATTTTCTAAAGTAACAAACTGTTCTTTAAAAGTATTCCTTATTTCATTACTGTCGATTTCCTCTTGGTCATTTAAAACTGGATTGCTTAATACAACAGAAGAGGAGTAATGCCTTCAAGCCCTGCAATGTTAGACCATCCTAAATTTTTCCTATTTGCAATGTTCCTGGTTCTGTTTTATTAAATCCTCTTTTAGTACTCTCTTTTAAAGTTGACTTACAGGTCTTAAAAAGATCATCATTCATGAACTGATGGGGTCAGGTGAGGTGGGCCTATCTTTGATGCTGCACAGGAGCCCCTTTGAAGGTTTAAAAGACTAATATGGTCCACGGGTGCATTTAGTTTTGAACTTCTCGGATGAGACTGACAACGCGTAGGATATTCATTTCCGCTGAGCTGAGGGCTTTTCCAGGTGGACAGCTCTCTGCTCAGAACTGGACTGAGATCACACACAGTTCTCTCTGAACAGTTGTTTGATAAGAGTAACCTCAATCACATGTCTCATGCTAGGTTGCATTATGAGACATACAGCATGAATTGAAGGCCAGCACAAATAAATACACCACCTTCTTTAGTTTCTTTTTTTTTCTTTTTTT
This sequence comes from Phacochoerus africanus, assembly GCF_016906955.1. Lineage (NCBI taxonomy): Eukaryota > Metazoa > Chordata > Mammalia > Artiodactyla > Suidae > Phacochoerus > Phacochoerus africanus. The sequence continues at coordinate 99,732,851 of NC_062547.1, read as the reverse complement.
CTAAGATGGTGCTCTGAGCCATTGGTTCAGGCAAACTTGAAACCATCAGTAAAATTCTAAAGTAAACAGAGTGTCATACATAACAGGAAAATTGTACTTTATGAAATCTTCACAGCTCAAGTTGGGTTGTACAGAATTTACATCAAAATTTCTACTATGGAGGTGGTCATGAGTTATATCAGCTTGACTAAATTAATTGCTAAAGATCATGCAGCTTGGCAAAGGACAGATTAAGAGGATCCTATCCATCAAAGTTGCTATAGGAAAACAAACACAGTGAAAAATAAGGACAGCAACAAAAGAAATCCCAGAATAAATTTAACTACATAAAATCTGAGGGTCCTTGTCATTAAGACTGATTTATAATAGGATTATAAAATGTTAAGAACCGTAAGGAATTTTAGAGATGATCTCATCTACTTTTTTCATTTGTCATATCTCAGGCCCAGGAAAACTGAAAGTAATAAGTTGCTTGTTTATATCATATTGGTCTAGAATAGAGAACAAAGCACTGGGTCTTCATTTTTGGGTTTCAGCTGCAGTGCTCTTTTCACCAAGTGAGCTTCTGCTAAATGTAGGTAGGGTGTTTTCAGTGAAATGGGAAGAATTAGACATTTTTGGAAAGTTCGGAATAAATGTGAGTTATTCAAGGAGATACTAGATATTTAGGGAGGAGAGCCAAATATTTGATGAGGGCAGAAAAGGTATTTGCTACACTCTTAAAACTCATGATCTTGGAATTTACCTTCACTGGAAGAACAATTAGTAAGATACAATTTGTTATTAAAACTGGGAATTAAAGAACAAATGATGGTTGACTAAATAGCATATACTTTAAAAAAATTATTATAGTTGATTTACATTGTTCTGTCACTTTCTGCTGTATGGCAAAGTGACACAGTTATATAGACATTATTTTTCAGAAATTATTCTCTATCATATTCCATCACAAGTGATTAGATATAGTTCCCTGTGCTAAACAGCAGGATCTTACTGCTTATCTACTCCAAATGCAATAGTTTGATCAACTAACCTCAAATCCCCAGTCCATCCCACTATCTCTCCTCCCTCTTGCAACCACAAGTTCATTTTCCATGTCCATGAGTTTGTTTCTTTTCTGTAGATAGGTTCATTAGTGCCATATATTAGACTCCAGATATAAGTGATATATGGTATTTGTCTTTCCCTTTCTGACTTAATTCACTTAGTATGAGTCTCTAGTTCCATCCATGTTGCTGCAAATGGCATTATTTTGTTCTACTTATGGCTGAGTAGTATTGCATATGTACCACATTGTCTTAATCTGTTCACATGTTGATGGACATTTAGGTCGTTTCCACGTCTTGGCTATTGTGAATAGTGCTGCAATGAACATAGGCGTGCATGTATCTTTTTCAATGAAAGTTTTGTCTGGATATATGCCTCAGAGTGGGATTGCTGGATCATATGGTAGTTCTAAATTTGGTTTTCTGAGGTACCTCCATACTGTTTTTCACAGTGGTTGAACCAATTTATATTCCGCCTAATGTAGGAGGGTTCCCTTTTCTCCACACCCTCTCTGGCATTTGTTATTTGTAGACTTACTAATGATGGCCATTCTGACTGCTGTGAAGTGGTACCTCATTGCAGTTTGATTAGCATTTCTCTAACAATTAGTGATGTTGAGCATTTTTTTGTCATGAGCCTGTTGTCCATCTAAATGTCCTCTGCCCTTTTTTTTTTTTTTTTTTGCTGTTGAGTTGTATGATATATTTGTATATTTTGGAGATTAAGCCCTTGTAGTTTGCATTGCTTGAAAGTATTTTCTCCCATTCCATAGGTTGTCTTTTTTTTTTATTGTTTTTATGGTTTCCTTTGATGTATGAAAGCTTGTAAGTTTGATTAGGTCCCATGGGTTTATTTTTGTTTTTATTTCTATTGCTTTGAGAGAATGACCTAAGAAAACATTTGTATGGTTGATGTCAGAGAATGTTGTGCCTATGTTCTCTTCTAGGAGTTTTATGGTATCTTGTCTTATGTTTTAGTCTTTAAACCATTTTGAGTTTATTTTCATGCATGGTGTGAGGGCCTGCTTTAGTTTCATTGATTTATATGCAACTGTTCATTTTTCCAAGCACCAGTTGCTGAGGAGACTGTCTCTTTCCCATTTATATTCTTGCCTCCTTTGTTGAAGATTAATTGACTGTAGGCGTCTGGGTTTATTTCTGGGTTCTCTTGTTCCTTTGGTCTGTATGTCTGTTTTGGTACCAATATCATACTGTCTTCATGACTGTAGCTTTGTAATATTGTCTGAAGTCTTGGAAAGTTATGCCTCCTGCTTGTTTTTCTCCCTCATGATTGCTTTGGCAAGTCTATGCCTTTTATGGTTCCATATACATTTTTGGATTGTTTGTTCTAGTTCTGTGAAAAATGTGATAGGCAACATGATAAGGATTACATTAATCTGTAGATTAATGTAGTATGGCCATTTTAATGATCTTAATTCTTCCAATCCAGAAGCATGGAATATCTTTCCATTTCTTTGAATCCTCTTTAATTTCCTTGATTAATGTTTTAATATTTCCTTGATTAATGCTTCTCAGTAGGTCTTTCACCTCTTCGTTCAGGTTTATTCCTAGCTATTTAATTTTTTGAGGTGTGATTTTAAAAGTTATTTTATTGTTATATTCCTTTTCTAATATTTCATTGTTATATACAGAAATGCAACTGATTTCTTAATGTTAATCTTCTATCTTGCTGCTCTGCTAAATTCATTGATCAGTTGGAGTTGTTTTTGTGTGGAGTCCTTAGGGTTTTCTATATACAGTGTTACGTCATCTGCATCCAGAGACAATTTTACCTCTTCTCTTCCAATTTAGATACCTTTTATTTCTTTTATTTGCCTGATTGTTGTGGCTAGGACTTCCAATACTATACTGAATAAAAGTGATAAGAGTGGGCATCAGATTTTAGCAGGAAGGCTTTCTGCTTTGCTGTGTTGAGTATTAGATTGGCTGTGGGTTTTTCATTAATGGCTTTTATTGTGTTAAGATATGTTCCCTCTATATCCACTTTGGTAAGAGTTTTTATCATGAATGAATTTTGGAATTTGTGAAATTCTTTTTCTGCATCTATGGAAGATGATCATGTGGTTTTTGATGTTTCTTTTGTTAATGTGGTATATGACATTGATTGATTGGCATATGTGGAACCATCCTCATGAAATTGGAAGGCAGCTATGCTCGCCACTATACCACCAGCACTCAAAATCCTGGTGAAATTGTGATGGAGCCCACTTGGTGGTGGTGTAAGATCTTTTTTATATGCGTTTGGATTCAGTTGGCTAAAATTTTTTGAGAATTTTTGCATCTATAGTCATCAAAGATATTGGCCTGTAACTTTCTTTTTTGGTAGTATCTTTGTCTGGTTTTGGTATAGTGTGATGGTTGCTTCATTGAATGACTTTGGGAATATTCCTTTTTCTTCAACCTTTTGGAAAATTTTAAAAAGGATGTGTCTTCTTTGTATGTTTGGTAGTATTTGCCTGTGAAGCCATCTGATCCTGGACTTTTATTTGCAGGAAGTGTTTTTATTACATACTCAACTTCATTTCTAGTTATTGGTTTGTTCATTTGATCTTTTTCTCCTTGATTCAGTTTTGGCAGGATGTACGTTTCTAGAAAGTTGTCCACTTCTTCTAGGTTGTCAAATTTGTTCATATATAATCATAGTATTCTCTTACGGTTTTTTATATTTCTGCAGTATCCATTGATATTTATTCTTTTTCATTTCTTATTTTTTTATTTGAGTTGTTTCTCTCCTCTTCTTGGTGAGTCTGGTCAGAAGTTTGTCCATTTTGTTTACCCTTTCACAGAACCAGCTCTCAGTTTTATTGATTTGTTTTTCTATTTTTTTATCTCTATTTTATTGATTTCCTCTCTGATCTTTAGGATTTCCTTCTTTCTGCTGACTTTAGGTTTTGTTTGTTCTTCTAATTCTATTACGTGGTAGGTTAAGTAGTTGATTTGAGATTGTTCTTCTTTTTTGAGGAAGGCCTATATCACTCTGAACTTCCCTTTAAGAAGTGATTTGCAGCCTCTCATAGATTTTTTTTTTTCTTTCTTTTCAGGGCCACTCCTGTGGCATATGGAAGCTCCCAGGCTAGGGGTTGAATCAGAGCTGTAGCTGCCGGCCTATACCAAAGCTCCAGCAATGTGTGATCCAAGATCTATCTGAGACCTATGGTATAACTCATGGCAACTCCAGATCGACCCAGTGGGTAAGGCCAGAGATTGAACACATGGCCTCATGGATACTAGTCAGGTTTGTTACCACTGAGCTGAGAAGGTAACTCCCACGGCATCCCATAGATTTTGAATCATTGTGTTTTCATTATGTCTCAAGGGTTTTTTTTTTTAATTTCCCTTTTGATTTCCATGTTGATCCATTGGGGTTTTTTTAGTAGCATGTTGTTCAGTCTCCATGTAGTCAGTTTTTTTCTCATTTCTTTTCCTGTGGTTGACTTCTAGTTTCATGCCATTGTGGTCAGAGAAGATACTTGAAATAATTTCTTTTTTTTTTTTGTCTTTTTGCCATTTCTTGGGCCACTCCTGCGGCATATGGAGGTTCCCAGGCTAGGGGTCTATCCGGAGCTGTAGCTGCCAGCCTTCACCAGAGCCACAGCAACGCAGGATCCGAGCCGCGTCTGCGACCTACACCACAGCTCACGGTAACGCCAGATCGTTAACCCACTGAGCAAGGGCAGGGATCGAACCTGCAACCTCATGGTTCCTAGTCAGATTCTTTAACCACTGCACCACGACGGGAACTCCTTGAAATAATTTCTATATTCTGAAACTTGTTGAGGTTAGTTTTGTACCCCAGTATGTGGTCAATCCTTGAGAATGTTCCATGTGCACTTGAAAAGAGTGTTTATTTTGATTTTTTAAAAATATAATGTCCTGAAAATGTCAATTAAGTCTAACTCTTCTATTGTGTCATTTAGGATCTTTGTTGCTGTACTGATTTTCTGCAAAGAGGATCTGTCCATTGCTGTGAATGGGGGTGTTAACGTCTCCTACTATTATTGCATTCCCATCAATTTCTCGTTGTATGTCTGTTAGTATTTGTTGTATGTATTTGGGTGCTCCTATATTAGGGGCATATATATTGATGAGTGTAATATCCTCTTCTTCAATTGATCCTGTTATTATTAAATAGTGTCATTCTTTGTCTTTCTTTATGGCCTTCATTTTAAAGTCTATTTTGTCTGATTTTAGTATTTCAACTCGTGCTTTCCTGTCTTTTCCATTTGCAATGAAATATCTTTTTCTATCCTTTCATTTTCAATTTATATGTGTCATTTGCCCTAAGGTTAGTCTCTGGTGGGCAGCATATTGTAGGCTACTACTGCTACTCTGTCTTTTGATTAGAGCATTAGTCCATTGACATTTGAGGTAATTATTGATAAACATGTATTTATTGCCATTTTAAACCTTGTTTTTCCATTTGATTTTATGTTTCTTATTTCTTCCTGTCTTTTTTTTTTTTTTGGTTGGATGATTTCCTTTTATTGTATGCTTGTATTCTCTTCTTTTTAGTTTTTTTGAATGTATTGTTTGGTTTTAAGTTGCCTTTGCTCTGTTTTTCAAGTATGTTAACCCCTTCCTACATCGGCTTGCTTTAGTCTGATAGTCCTATAGGCTCAAACACATTCCTAAAATAAAAAAAAAGAGTCAAGATTTTCTTACTCTCCATACCCACATTTTATGATTTTCATGTCCTTTTTTAAAACAACTTCATGGTTATCTTTTTGCTGTTCCTTGTGCTTATCATCACTTTTACAATAGGTTTTTTTTTTCCACTTTTAAAACTGTATACTAGCTTATTTAAGTAATTGTTTTCTGATTTCCTCTATCCTGTTTCTTCTTACTTCTTTTTTATTTAGAGGAGTGCTTTTAATATTTCTTTTAGAATGGGTTTAGTATTGATGTATTCCTTTAATTTTTGTTTGTTGGAGGAATTCTTTACTTCTGTTTTAAATGATATTCTTGCTGGGTAGAGTATTCTAGACTGCCTATTTTTCCCTTTAAGAACTTTGAATATGATGTTCACATTTTGGCACAGCAGAAACAAATCTGACTATGAACCATGAGGTTGTGGGTTCAATCCCTCGCCTCCCTCAGCAGGTTAAGGATTTGGCATTGCTGTGAGCTGTGGTGCAGTTTTCAGATGCGGCTCGAATCTGGCATTGCTGTGGCTGTGGCATATGCTGGCAGCTGTATCTCTTATTCAAACCCTAGCCTGGGAACCTCCATATGCCATGGGTGTGGCCCTAAAAAGAAAAAAAATAATCTTTGAATATATCTTGCCACTCTCATGTTCTATAGAAAAATCGGCTGATAGCCTTATGGGGGTTCCCTTATAATTAACCCTTTTTTTTCTCTTGATGCTTTTAGAATCCTCTTTTTAACTTTATTTTTTCCCATTTTTTTATTGTAATACATTTTGGCATGGACCTGTTTGGGTTCAACTTTTTGGGGCCCCTCTGTGCTTCCTTTATCTTGATATCTGTTTCCTTTAGGTCAAATGTATTTTCAATTCCATTTTCATTTTCTTCTTCTGGAATCTTTATTATACATAGATTGGCCCACTTTGTATTATTCCATAGATCTCTTATATTGCTCTCATGTTTTTTCATTTGGTTCTCTGTCTGCTTTCCTGATTGGGTGATTTCAGTTATTCTACCTTCCAAGTGACTAGTTTGTTCCTCTGCATTATTCATTCTGCTCTTCAGTGACTTTAACTCAGTTAGCATCTCTGCAAATGAATTTTATAATTTTTCTTGGGTCCTCCTTATATTTTCTAGTTCCTTTCAAAAATAATCTGTATAACTGTTCATATCTGCTCTTAATTCTTCAGTATTTTCACTATCTCCTTTTTGAATTCAGTGTCTGTTAGACTGCAGAGGTCTGTTTCATTGTTTGCTCCTTCACAGAATTCTCCTGTTCTTTTAACTCAGAATGGTTCCTGAGCTTCTTCATTTTGCTTATATTTTTCTTATTCTGTGAGTTTAGGGAAAATTACTACCATAGGCTTGGAGGGCTATTTATCTATGAGAGCACCTCTGGGTATTTTGTGATGGCTTATTATTTATTTTTGGCATGAAGACTGCTTTTGCTTTGGATACTTGCTGTCTCTTTCCTATTATCCCCTTGATAGGGTGCTGCATGGGCTTCCACGGAGATGGATGCGATAGGCAGGACTTGTAGCCAATGCCTAGTTGCTGGGCTCTTAACAGTTGGAAAGACCCACAGGAAGGTGGTGCAAGCTGCTCCTAATTACAGGGCTCTGGGAAGTGGCATTGACTCTCAGGCAGGTGTAAGCAGTGCCCAGAGCATTTGGCAGTGGCAGCAGCAGGGCATGTTTTTTTCTCATGGGAATGAAAGCAACAATGGGTCGTGCTCAGTTGCAGTTCACTCCGCTATGCTGAACTTTGAGGTGACTGGGGCCACAGGAGATACCTGTTCATGGGCCCCTAATGGTGGCAGGCCGCATCCACCTCTGGAGTCTGAGATGACTGTGGTGGCTTGTCCTGTTCCCCTGTAGACACTGCAAGAGGTGTATCTTCATACTTAGCTCATTCAGGAGGTGCTGTCACTATAGCCCATGCGGAAGGGCCCTGTTGCCCATGGCTAATGCATGAGGTGCCTCAATGCCCATGGCCATACCCTCTGAGAGTCAATGCATGCACAGAGAAAGGTATTCCTATGGTGGTGTGCCCGTCTTCCTTTTGTGCTCCCCAACAATGGCATCTTATTTCTCTTGTGGACCCAGGCCTCCTCCCAGGTTCCCTTGCCTGTGATGTCCTGATCTCCAGCCTGTGGTGCAATGCTCCCTAGCCCCCCAGGCTGTATCCACCCAGCCAACCTTATTCCTCTCCCTGGAACTGACCTCTGGAGCCTGAGTCTCAGTACCCAGCCCCTGCCCAGGTGTCTCAGGCTGTGGTGTCCTGGAATGCATTACCAATGATTTGTGTGGCTCTATCTCTCTACTTCGCCATCCTAAGTCCAGCTGCTGTGCTTTTCTATGAGGCTTTGTGGTCTCTCCATATCAGCTGATCTCCCTGTCAGTTAGGTGGCTTTCCAGGGTATGGGTTCCTTTCCTCTTTCACAGTTCTCTCTCAGGAGTACTAGTCCCATCCCGATTCCTTTTTTTTTCCCCTCTCTCCTTTTTTCCTTTTGTTCTACCCAGTTATGTGGAAGGTTTATTCCCCTTTTTGGAGGTTTAAGGTCTTCTGCTAGTGTTCAAAAGATGTTCTGTGCAAATCATTCTACATGTGTGTGTGTGTATATTCCACTATCTTGATCCTGCCTCTTGAAGACCATATACTTCTTAACAAATATATTGGAAAAGTTTATCAAGGTATTTACTTTCTAGGTAGTTCTCTATAATAAACCAGTAGTTCTAGGGAATTCTGTTGTGGCTCAGAGGGTTAAGAAGCCAATAAAATGTCTTTGCAGTTTTGATCACTGGCCTTGCTCAGTGGGTTAAGGATCTGCTGTTGCCACAAGCTGCAGTGTATATTACAAATGCGGCTCAGGTCCTGTGATGCTGTGGATGTGCATAGGGCTGCAACTGCAGCTCTGATTTAACTCCTAGCCTAGGAACTTCTATATGACACAATTGTGGCCCTAAAAATAAAAATAATATTAATTAATTTATCTACAGTTCTAGGCCATAGCAAATGTATAAAAATGATTCTTATACATTACCATGAAAACTTTAGTCAAGAGGGCTCCTTTTGGAGTTCCCACCATGGCACAGTGGAAACAAATCTGACTAGGAACCATGAGGTTGCAGATTTGATACCTGGCCTTGCTCAGTGGGTTAAGGATCTGGTGTTGCTGTGGCTGTGGCATAGACCAGTGGCTACAGCTCCAGTTAGACCCCTAGCCTGGGACCCTCCATATGCCACGGGTGTGGCCCTAAAAGGGCAAAAAAAGACAATAAAAAGAGGGCTCATTTATTTGCAGAAGAAATTATATATTTGTTCATTAGTTAATCAACATCAATTTTAATGGTGATGAGACAAGGGTAAAGTCTTCAATGGCTTTTTAGCAATTCCATATCAATTTAAAAAGAAAGAAAAGGTGGAAGTTTTGAAAGCAGTGAAAAAGTCTAGATTTATTTAAAAGAAAGTTGTCCTAAGGAGTATTGACAACATCTTTTAGAGTTTGAAGTCTGTAAGGAAATAATGTTGTTTATTTGGAGGGAGCAATGGCTTCAAAATGTGATTCATTGTTCTCACTGTACTGCTGAGATACATGAATTAAATAAGAAGCAGGAGTACTGTTGGCATTTACATTTAAGACAAAGCTCACGTATTACAGATTGTTCTTTACTATGAGAACAAAGAACGTATACATGAAACATGAATCAAATTGCTTAGAATAAAATTGAATTAGTGGAAATTGCTAGTAAACATGGTAAATAAAATCTTGTGGGCATGTTATAATTTGATTATTTTGATCATCCTGTACTACTTCTATTTATTTTTTAAGAACTCAACTTATCTTGTCCATTTGGATGTCTTTTTTGATAAGTCTGCCCTTCATTGCTTCCTTCTTCCTTGCTCTGTTGGAATTCTGTGTTTTATATAGATAGTAGTTCTCTGGTGGCTCAGCAGGTTAGAGGAATCTGGCATTGTCACTGCTGTGGTTTGTGTTCAAACCCTTGGCTTGGGAACTTCTACATGCTGTGGAACGTGGCCAAAAAAAAAAAAAAAAAATACTAGGCTTCTCTATACTCTGCTTCCACAGTAGATTTCCTCATCTTGTTTACCCAGAAAATACCCAAGAGCAGTGATTATATCATTCTTTTCTGCATCTATAGCACCCAGTATTCAATGACTGGCACCATAGTGCACATAAAATAGAAAATTGTTTTACAAATGAAATTATTGGTGTAAGGATTTGAATGAAAGAAAACTTTGCTTTTAAGCCTACATTCTATAGACTACTCACTATTTTGTGGATATAGCAGTAAAGTTGCCATGAGAGTAAACATAATTTTCAAGATGAAGTGACGTATTACAAATTGGAGCCACACATGGAAATTATGACTCTTAAAATAAACTATAAAATTATACAATAATTGCAAAACTGCTTTGCTCTAGAAGGTCAAAATTATATCTCTTTTAACAAGTATCTCTCCAAATACTCCATAATAATAACTCAAGCATTTTGATCTCATTATATTTTCAGTGTTGTATTATCCGATTCATGTCATTTATTCAGTGAGTATTTGAGGAATGCCCTGGCAGCACAGTAGTAATTCAACTTTGTTCTCATGAAGTTTACATACTCAGATAAGAGGCAGATGGTAAACAAACCAATAAATGTGGCAGAAATGCAAATGAAGGAATGAATAACAGACTATAGGAGTTATAGAATGCTAAAAAAAAGTCAGTACTTGAAGTCTCTGTCATATATATGTTGAATTGTGGTTGCAGGTCACTAAGACTGCCTTTGTTCATGCAAATATTACTCCATATAGACAGTAGTATGTCAAGTTGTTATTCCTTATATTTTCTAGAGGTTCAATCCAATGATATTATGGTTGATTGTTATAGCTCCAATGTATTTTCAAGTCTAAATTGAGTGCTCCCCACATAGCAACGGCTTGAGTATTCTGCTGTTGGTTATTCTCCAGACATATTCAGGCTAACTTTAGCAGAAATTATTACTGTAATAAGATTTGGGAGATATAGGAGAAATGCCCAGAAAATACTATAAAATAAGTTTCTTTGAGAAACAATGAAAATAATGAAGTAGAAAATGGGGTATGAGAGGTCCCCAGAAATCATTAGGAAAATAGAGCAGATGATCTGTTAGAAAACTTATACCTTCAACAAGATATCAGGTGAATTGGACAGGACTTAAAACATAATATTTTGCACACATCTGTACAAACTGAACTAATATGAGGAGTAAAAAGTAATACTGGTTGGAAGTTAGTCATTCTACTTCCAGAAAATTCTATATACCTTAGGCTGGAAATGTAGTAGATGACATTTAAGTAGGGATTTTAAAAAAAGAGAACCAACCATGATGTGATTATAGTATTTCAGAGATGATAAAATAACATTAATATAAGCTTTTTTTGAAATCTTAAAATCATTTTATTATTTTTATTTTTATTTTTTTTAGTTCTCAGCCATTAAAAAGAACAAAATAATGCCATTTACAGCAACATGGATGGGACTAGAAGCTCTCATACTGAGTGAAGTAAGTCAGAAAGAGAAAGACAAATACCATATGATATCACTTATATCTGGAATCTAACATAGGGAACAAATGAACCTTTCCACAGAAAAGAAAATTATGGACTTGGACATTAATATAAGATTTTTTTTTTTTTTTACCGTTTATTGAAACCAAATTGAGGGAACTTAAGTGAAGACCACCTTGCAAGAGAGAAGATGTGGAGAATTCTACACAATATAACATAAACTAAGCTCCTTTGCTTACTTCTCTCATACCTGTTATCACATCATATGAACATGAACTTCTTGATTGCAGGAGCCATCTCTTACATACCACTGAAATCCTGCACTTTAGCATAGAGCCTGGCAAAATAGTTATTGCTTGGCTTGATGAATAAATAAGCAAATAAATGATGAGTGAATACATGGCCAACTCCAGCAAGAGTATGATAAATTAAAAAACCAAACAACAGAGCATCTGATAAAACTTGACTTAATTTTTACAAAAGTTTCTTTCTCAGTCTTTTAAGAAATAATGAGGATAATTTCCAGTTCAATCTTAATTCCAGACAAAAATAAAGTCAAAATTATTGAGTGCAAAGCATGTGCTAAGCCACTTTACTTGTACTAGATTGATTCCCATGACACCCACCCCAAGACATATACTATCCTCAGAGAGAAAAAAAAAAAGTAACCAAGGAGTTCCCTTTGCGGCTCAGCGGTAACAAACCTGACTGGTATCCATGAGGATATGGGTTTGATTCCTAGCCTCCCTGAGTGGATTAAGGATCCGGCATTGCCATGAGCTGTGGTGTAGGCTTCTGACAAGGCTCGAATCCCATGTTGCTGTGGCTGTGGAATAGGCCAGCAGCTATAGCTCCAATTAGACCCCTAGCCTAGGAACTTCCATATGCTGCAGGTGTGGCCCTAAAAAAAGCAAAAAAAAAGTAACAAACTCTAAGTGAAATTACATAATTTACATAATTTGCCCAAAGTAACACAACTAGTAAACAGCAGAACTAGATTTGAATGCAACTCTAGCTGCACAGCCAGTGCCTAATACTTTTCTTCCTATTCACCTTTCTAGGGAAACATGGTTTAAAGAAGTGGTATTTAAAAGCCTAGAAGGGTATAATGTTAACTTGGAATTTATAATAACTATAGGAAGGAACAGTAAATATAATTTAACCTATATCCTAAACTTTAGGGAAACACATTTCAAAATGCTGGGGGAAAAGAGGCTTGATTCCATGGTCATCTCTTAAAATCAAAGATGACTCCATCGTTATAAAAGAATGAAATGTGAAATTTAACAGTAATGTCACTTAACTGCCTTCTTCTAAATATGACTTCATTAGTTACTAGTATATGGTCCTGGGTATATGACTTCTCTGCATCTCATTTTTCTAATTTGTAAAATGGTGATGACAGCAATACTTTTCTTTATGAAGTTGGAGAATTACATGAGGTGCATTTTGTAAAGACAAGTGTTTAGAATAATGGTGTTATATGATAGACATTTAATGAGTGTTAGCTATTATATTGAAGATGAAAACAAAAGCAAGTATCTCAAAGTTTCCGTGATTAAAGATGCAGGACCAAACAAATAGCATCAAAGAAGGGAAGAAGTAAAGACAGCCTTGGGATAAAGTTTAGTGGAATCAATGGGATCTGAAAAATCAGTTCTCCTCAGGGAGAAGTTTGAAGGGGTAGTCTAAATTCTAAAGAATAAAGTGAATCTACAAAAGCTGAATGCAGTTCACCTTAGCTCTGGATGGCATGAAATGTATGGTGTAAGTGACCAGAGTCTTTTCGGAGAGTGAACACATCTGGGACCAAGGGAAGTTCAAACCTGGGAAAAACTGACTAAAGTTTCCAGGATTAAATAGAATAGAAATAAAAGTAAAGGCCCAAATGCAGGCTCAAAAATTCAAAATAATAGGGAAAAGATTGCCATTACCTTGATACAAATTTGTTTATGGATTAAAAATTATCTTTATATCCTTTGTTATACTTATCACTAACATTATATCGTATATTTACTTGTTCATTTGTCTAGTTACTGGAATATGTTTCCAGATAGCAGGGAACTCATGCACCTGTCCACGGATGGTCACAGTGGACTTTGGCAGAGACTGACACATAGCAGGTACTTTAGAAATATGTTTCAGTGAAGGCATTGATTTTTAAAATAAATCCCTTTTAACTTACCTTGGTGGGGAAAGTTTCTTAACCTGTCTAAGCTCCTGAGACTTCATCTCCAAAACTGTTATGATAAATGAGTGCTTGGCCTGATGCAGCTGCTCATAAAAGCTAATTTTACTTTTCTTGTTTAGTGCTGTTAAGTAGAGGAATCTTACACTTTGTAGAAGCATATCCTGGTATGGAATGACACAGGATTGGTCTTTAAATACTATGCTTCATAGGCTATAGTCTTTTATATATTTTATCTTTGCCAGAAATTCCTAAATTATTTTGCAATGAAAGTTGCTATTTACACTATAGCTTTTGTAAGATATTGATAAAAATATCAAATAAATTATATTAAATTCAATAAGCATTTATTGATCTTTATTACATTATATAAAGATAATACCATATCTGTCTTCTGTATGGTCCAGTTGAGTGGACTTCGATTAAGTAGTTATATAGCAAGAAATATATAAAAAATGTACAGAAGATCTGGAATCATCATTATTTTCAGTATATAGTTTTTTTAATGGAGTTGGTATTGAGCTCTTGGAGACATAAATCTTAATACTAATAATTGTGTGCTTAGAGTTTCCTTTGGTTAGACAAAAGCACTACAGAGCAGTAAAGCAAATCGCAAAGGGTTATTTTACTGTTCTCTCTCTCTTTCTCCTTTTTTTTTAACTTCAACTCCAAGTGAAAACAATTATATTTGAGATAAGCATTTAAGAAAAAGGTGAATCATAAAGTCAAATTATCTTTAAAACAGAATCAGATGACCACTGAAATCTCTTATGAAAGACATTTGGTTTAAGAAAATTGTTTTCTTTTACTTGAGACTCAGCATTTATACATTTGCTGTTGTAAAATTACTTCTAAAGATTATCTTTGTATTATAATGGAATTGTTGTGCAAATATGGCTTAATACATAAAATGAGAGCTATTATGGGGTCCTTTATGGTTCCATCATGATCCTTAAAGAGGCCTCACAGGTCTCTGCACAGTCTGCCCTCTGGTGCCCCAGGTCTGTGCTGCCACAGTCACATTCTCCAGCTTATCAGCCCTGAAATAAAAAGCATGTTCTTTGCTCAAAAAGAGACTTGATAGATGCAGCTTAAATTCAATTTAAGAAAATCAAATACTATCAAAGGCTGATTTTGTAAGAAAGCTTTATACCATTAGAAAGCAGAACAACAACAACAAAAAAATATCTTAAAATGTCAGCTGAACATTGTTCTAAGTATCAGGAAAAAAAGGCATGATATGTCAGAAAGGCTTTCAATATACCACATTGAACTTTCTGCAAAAATTATAAAGTGATTTTAGAATTTCTAAAGCTGAGTATTGGCAAAATGATCTGTACCATAAATACACTTAGTAATGAATGCAGTCTTCACTATTTTATAGATTACTTCCTAGGAAAAAAATTTTTTAATGTTATAGCCAAGTATATTTTTCCTTCTCATAGATATTTTTAAAAAATTAAGCGGAGATTCAAATAAAGTCTACCTACTGACCCTATTCTACATGCAAAATTTCTTTTGAGCTTGGTCGCCAAAACTCTTAACACTTCTAATAATCACAGGAAATAAATTCTAGGAAAGGGACAGCATATATTGAAGTTGTGAAATATGATTTAGAGTTTGTAAGTTACATGATGAAAATTTATTTCATAATTTAAACAAACTGCTAGGCTTTATGCAAGGCATCTTCATATTCCAAATTGATATTTAAAATGGGATTGGTCTGCAGTCTTATTTTAACTTAAAACAATCAAAATTAAAGTACTTAATACTTCATTAATGGTGATCCATTAAAGAAGATGATTAAATTCAGAATCCACTATATAATATGTGACAATAGCTGTCATTTTTATGGTATTAACAGTTTTTCATAAACATTTTTTAACCTATAGAATGTTATTTATCCAATTACTGCACAAAATGTGTAGCAAAGATTTGTTTGGCATCTCATTTTTGTAAAAAAAATACAGCTTTGGAGAACCCACAAATTTGAAAATTGTGTGCACTAATTAATGTAGTATAAGTTCATTTGTTAAGGGGAAAGTAGACTTATGGTTGATCTTAATGATGAGCTATATTGAATTGCCTGCACAATAGCACTCATGTCTTTGATGATATCAACCTCAGAAATAGATCATTTTTTAGCAGCAAAGGCAGCAATTATAGAAGGATGTCAGGTTATAAAAACTGAGCAATTAGATAAGAATTTTAGCAGGGCATGATTCAGTGTAGGTATGGTTTTTAATATTAATTTCTGTTATATCTCTTTATAATAAAATATTTTAATCTCTCTCAAGATCTCTCTAGTTTAACTAAATCCTCCCACCAGATATGCAAACTAGAGCCATGCTAGTCATTTTGGAATTGTGGAAGAAAAGGAGGTAATAACGTGTTGTGTTCAACTCTACTGTTCAAATTCATTTCAATGAGAATCAGTCAATAAAAAGTCCTTGTTTCAGCAAAGGCGGGAGAAGAAACAATAGGACTTAATGAAATGATCTGTTTACAAAATGCTAAGTGAGGGTTCTATGAGAAAACAGCATTAAATCCAATTTTGGTTTCCTAATGCAATTTAGGAAATCTCACATGCTCCCAGATTTTGCTTGTCCTTTTTTTTTTTTTTTTTGTAAATGGACTGAGGCATGTAGTCATTTTTTTCTTTTCTTACTGTTAATTTTTTTAAAACCTATTTAACTTTCTTTCTCTTCAACTTTGCTATGGTATTTCTAAATAGCCCAGAAGAGATAAATCAACTCCTGAACTATAACCTTACACTTATATACTTGTTAAATGACTTTTTTACAGTCTGTTATTGCTAGAAATTGGATTGCTTTTAAACTAATGCTGTCTGGCGGGCAAAAGTGAGTGAAACCGCAAAGCCTGGAGGAACACTAATTACTTGTTTTAATTAGCAGCAACTTTCACTAGAGTATAATCTCCCTACAGGCCACTTTTCCGTAGGTGTGGAAAAAAATCGTGTAGGAACAAACTGATAATCTCTTACTTGCCCCTAAATGAGAGCAGAACTCTGCTTCTAGTGTAGACATATCATTCCATACAAGCCTCCAAACCCACTGGGAATAGGGCCTACCAGGCTAGGCTACCCAATTCAAAGATCTTTAGCAATAAGTTGCACAATAGAGCCCCTTATTTTATGCTGCTACATCATAAAAGTGGTCCTTTTGTTACATTTCCATCCTGAAAAGGGTCTTAATCCCTTTCTTTTCAGGCCAGTCTATGGCAAATTCCATTGGGACATCCCATTCACCACAAGGACTGAAATGACCCACTACGAAAGCAGCATGCAAGGCTTTGAGCCTTTTTTCCCCCTGCCACTCTCCAGAGAACATTAAATCGTACTTTTCATTTCCCTCACCATAGGAGGAACCCCCTTAATGATGACAGAGAAAGAAAAATTCCATCACACTGTCCTATGATACCATTCTGCTGTCAGGCAGGCATTTCCCTGGTCAGAGAATCAAACATGGCTTCCAGCAGGTGGATGGCGCTGAAGGTCACAGGCAGCCAAATACAGAGGTTATGCGCAGAGGAAGCACAGGTTCCCACAGCAAATTAAGTCATCTGTGAAGCCTTCCCATTTCCCAGCAACTAAATTTATGACTACTCTAAAGGGTCATCATTGCTTGCATGCACATGTGCTTCAATGAAAGTATCTGAGAGTTTAGAAGAGCAGGATCATCCCAATTAAAAATGCATACAGGAGCTACACATTTAAAGAAGTGAGTGAGTGAAATATTCACATATGTTTATGTAACTTTTATTATAAAAAAAATTAAATCATCATTTTTAATAATTTACAATTAAAATCTTAAATGGTAGATTGAATATAGGCATATTTCTAAAGTCAAGGTGGGTGCACTGGGGAATAGAAACATTTTTCCTGGCTATGAAAAATTATTTTAACTTTTGTTTTAAAGATATTAGGAAAAACAATATTATAGTTGTGTAAAATCTTATTATAGTCGTGTCAATTTTGACTACTAGGGTATGGATTCCTATAGATTTTAAAATATGCATTTCATTTAAAAAACTGAAGCTGTATCTAGTCACTTATGATGGCGCATAATAATGTGAGAAAAAGGAATGTATATGTGTATGTGTGACTGGGTCACCTTGCTGTACAGTAGAAAACTGACAGAGCACTATAAGGAACAGCTATAATGGAAAAAAATAAAAATCATTAAATAGAGATGATTTAATTAACACTGAAAGAAAAGAAGCTAGAGGAAATACTAGAAGTTAAGGAGCAAAAATAAAGTTATTAATATTTGAGTCAGAGTTAGAAAGTCAAGTCTGAAGTCATTCTGGATTATGTTTTCAATTACACTATAAAGATACCTTGGAGATATTGTGGGTTTGATTTTAGACCACTGCAATAAGGTGAGTATTGCAAAAAATATAAATAAAATAAAATAAAAATCAAAGCTGACTTAAAATGACATTTTTATAACATAAAAATATGAGGCAGTAAATTTGTAGTTTTCATTGGATTTAATAACCTATATTTGATTAATTTAATTCAAATTAAAAACAGTTATCTCATTGATTTTGCCAGTATTTGATTATTTAAAATATCTTTTAGATTATACGGTAGTTCCTGTTCAAAATATGAGATTAAATAGAATCTACTTGATTTTACACAACTGATTTGAAGAATTATTTAATAAATTTAAACAGGTGTTGAAATTTCCAGCTTTAAATGGTGATATCATTATACATATTCTTTTGATCTGATTATGCTATTTTTAAAAAAATTAGATATTTATAAATTATTTTTTGTCAACTTTCTTGATAAATAATTAAGGAGTATCTTAATTTTAAAGTCCCCTCCCCCTTTACAGGTATAACTGCCTGAAAAATTATTTGTATATAATCACATATCATAGGGAAATATTATATATATAATTTGATATGGTAATATCACATACACGTTCATTTATCTCATACTTAGGATATAAAAGTTTCTAAATTATAAAAATTGCCTTAAAAATAAAACCAAATTCAAAATCAAGCACACCAACTCTAGAATACAACAGATATTTTATTCTACCATTCTTATATCATTCAGGTGGTGGTATTTCCCTATGGTTGGTTATTTGAAATATCAAGGCAAAAATCCCTCAAACACTTATAGTATAACTTTTCTTTGTTACTACAGAATAGTTCTCTCCAGGAACTTTATTTTAGCTTGCATAAATGTACCTTTCATTACTGTCTTGTAAAAAGTGAAAATTCAGAAAGCTTTTATACAAAAGTATCACATCCTGGGCCTGAGGTTTGCTTTCTTCACTGGTAGGCTTATGGTGGGGTTGTGTTGGAGTCCGGCTTGCAAAGTGCTGGGGACTGTTGCGCATGAGATAGCAAAAAGAGGTCTGAATGAGTAAAAGTAAACATCCAGAATAAAGGAGCAGTTGAAAGGGGCTTTGTGAGCAGGGGTGTTGCAGGAGAGGAGAATGAGTGAGGGTGGGGCCGCCCCACCCTTTGTTTCCCTGTCACAGCAGTGCCTCTGAGGACCTGCATTGTGCCATGAATGAACTGACCATCTCTCCAACAGGCTAATAGTCACCATCATAAGCACATTTAAACCATCAAGCCTAAATATTTAGAGTTATTTGGGGCTCTTTTTTCATTAATTAGTGGTTACCTACCTACCATTCCTCAATTTTCTGGTGGCTAATTCTCCCCCATACTTTTTACAAGACAAATTCTGAAACCCACTGCCAAAAGCTATGCATGGGAATTGATGTGTTTAAGTAAGTCTGAAGAGAAATGGTTTATTTTGTATATGCTATATAAAAAGCCTGATCACCAAGTGAAATACAAAGTCAAACACAGTTTATCCCTATTTTCAAGTTCTTAATTTCTAGGTAGGATGTGCTTTTGAGTACATTTTTATTTTATTTGCTCTTCTGTGGGAAATGGATACCCATGTTTGAATAGGTGTCTTTCATAATATATACACCACAGGAGAAGAAAATTGACCAAGTACAGGTTAGAAAAAGAAAAAAAAAAGTTTTTTTTCCCCTCTCACTAAATATCAAGATATTTGTGTTTTGTAATCTTGAAGATTCTCTAGGTAGGTATTTTGATGGAAAATAAAATTTGAACATCCATTAGGGACTCAATCACAATTTCCAAGTGTCTTTTAAATTCCATTATTAACTTTTTCAGTATCATGACTAGTGATTAGCCTCTTAGGGAAACACCATTAATAAAATGACTTAATTTAATTACTGAAAATCCAAGTGTAGAATATATATGTACTTTATCATTATTTATATTATTATATGTATGTATGTGTGTGTGTGTATATGTGTGTGTGTGTGTATATATATATATATATATATATATATATATATATATATATACCTGGTAGCTTATTTGATAAGGCCTTATATAAAAGGTAAAATTTTTTTTCTAAGGTAATAAGTGATAAAACTAGGAGGAATTTCAATTATTAATCTTTAAAGTAAATACTTTTTCCTAAATCAAACACCTTAAGCAATTATGTATAAAGCCATACTTTGAAGATCCAGGTAGGTAAACTTACCATTTTGGTAACTAAATATTTTTAATCTTTGAAAACATTTTTCTTTGATTTAAAATATAAATAGCAAAGAAATCTTACATTTGAGAAGAGATGATAATATAAATATTTTAAGTACTTGTAACCTTACCTGTAATTAACATGCATTTTGGTTACACAGCTGTGTTAAAATTGTGACAGTTAATTAGGGTGATGTTTATTATTTGTTCCCTTTCAGTACATATATTTTATTTCAGTTAATATCCAATTAAAATTTTAATAATTTCCAGAATCATAGGATTCCAGAAGTTACCTTAGAAATCATTTAACATAGGTTTTTTCATCAAATATTTTTTTGAATTGATAATTTTAAATCTGATGTAGTCTTGACAGGGTCAAAACCTTTGATTATCCATTTATGACATTTTTAAAAGTATAAATAATAAATATGGAAGAACTCTATAAACCAAACTGCAGATTATAATTACAATTTTTTGTTTGTTTTATAAGGGTTAGTCATTTGAAATAAGTTTGCTTACTTTTAAGAACTCAAAATATAGAAAGAAGTTAGATATATTTATAAATAAGTGTGCTAGTTCCTCTGATGGAAATGCAAAGAACCATGGACTATCATTGATAAGTGTCTATTATGTGCCAGTTATTACTTTAAGATTTTTACCTGAAGACTACCATTTATCTTTCATAATGATACTATGAAATAGTTGCTATTATTTCCACTTTACAGATGGAGAAACTAAGTCTTAAAAAAGGTTAATAATAAGTGTTGGAGTATGATTTTTGTTTTTCCAGAACTCAATTAGCACAATATTGGAGAGTGTGAATATTGTTGAGGCTTTAATACATAGTTACAAGTTCTTTAGTACTTCTTATTGGGGAAGTGGGGCCAATTTCCTATCCCTCTCAGTCTGGGTGGCCATGCAATTACTATGGACAATGTGTGCTGGAAATGACAACCTAGGACTTCTGATGCTAGATCATAAAAGCCATGGTGCTTGTCTTGTTTGCTAGGACAGAACATTTGCTCTTGGAGCCGTGAGCTGTCGTATGAAATGTTTGACTAGAAACCACATATTTTGAGAATTAGTAAAGTGAGAGACATATCTACTATAAGTGGAAAAATAAAAAGTCTGACTAATGAGAGGCCTCCATGTTAGAGAGGATCTAGTCAAGTTTGCCTTCCTCCCATCTTTCCTCACTAAAATGCTAGAAATGTGCATGTAGCCACCTTGAATTCTAACGGCTAACGTATCCTCCATTCATGCCACATTAGGAAAAAAAAGTAGTCATCCAACCAGGCTCCATTTTAATTCCTGATCTACAAAATCATAAGGTATAATAAAGCAGTTGCTATTTTAAGCCATAAAGGTATGGGAAGGGGTTCCCACTGTAGCTCAGTGGGTTAAGGACCTGATATTGTCTCTGTGAGGATGTGTGTTCAATCCTGGCCTTACTCAGTGGGTTAAGGGTCTGGCATTGCTGCAAACTGTGACATAGGTTGCAGATGCAGCTCGGATGGAATATTGCTGTGTCTGTGGTGTGGGCAGCAGCTGCAGCTCTATTTTGACCCCTAGCCTAGGAACTTCCATAAGTAGCAGGTGAGGCAGTAAAAAGAAAACAAAATATATGTTGTTACTCAACGCTACATATCTAGAACAAACTAGAATGAACATATTCAAAATAATCTTACATCAAGAAGACTTGATTGTATAGATATCTCTCATTACACTCTATTTTTATTTTTTGTTTTTTTAGGGCTGCACCCATGGCATAGGGATGTTCCCGGGCTAAGGACTGAATCGAAGCTGTAGCTGCTGGTCTATACCACAGCCATAGCAATGCAGGATCCAAGTCATGTCTGTGACCTACCCTATACCACATCTCATGGCAACACTGGATCCTTAACCCACTGAGTGAGGCCAGGGATAAAACCCATGTCTTAATGGTTACTGGTTGCATTCATTTCCTCTGTGCCACAACGGGAACTCCTTACTACACTCTAATGTCTCTTTACTAGAATTACTGAATAAATAAAAAATGAAATTAAGGATAGGGCTTTAATATTAAATAAACACATAAAATAAATATAATTACTTGTAATAAATACTAGGAAGCAACTTTAGAATGTGTTAGGGAAAACAAATTCATATTATAGAGGAAAATTTAAAGAGTCTGGATTTAATCCCAAATTCAATGGGAAGCTTTATAATTTTTTATAGGTATTAGCTATTAATCTCTTCATATCATGAAAATATTTTTCAGATGTCTTTTTACTAAAATATTACATTTGTAATACCCATATTTAACATTTGGTATTAAAAATATTTTAATACTTTTTCTTTGTAGAAGTTAATTTTGAATTCTTCTCAAAGCATGTTAAGAATATGATATTGCCATTTCTCCCTAAAATTTGTTCTTAAATGATAACTCCTGGGCAGCGTCTAGAAGCTTCAGTAGCACAGGTTGTTAAATAAAAGAGGAAAAAGGGATCAAGAGGTATACAGGGTTGAGGTTCCATCTGTTCCCAACATTGGAAGAAATACATTTCCAATGGAAATAGTGAGGGCTAAGGCAGTACTTGACAGTTGCTGAGACTTTAGTAAAATACTCTATATATTTCACTCCTGACATGATATAGCACATAGTGATATTTTAATGTGTTAGTTATCATTGTCATATTTGAGACGTAAAATTATGCCAAGGAAACACTTCTCCTAAAACAGCATATAGAATGCTTGCAAGGTAAGGATTCACAAGTTGAATATTCAGTAGTACCCATTGTCAGAGAGGCTAGCTTTTTGTTTATAAGCTGTATGTAATATACCAAGTTTTCACTGAGTAGAGCTATTAGTTTGAGTGCAAGCTAACTAAATAATGTTGTAAAGGAGCCCATACAAAATTGTATTGCTTAGAAAGGGAGTTTTTGTTGATTACTCACATATCACACTCCACAGGGATACCATTTAGGATAACTTCACATAAACTTGGACAGTTAATACAATACAGTAAGACCAAAGAGGCAGAGACTGTTCTTCCTATTTCTTTCTTAAACTGGCCACAAAAATAAGAAAATAGCCAGCGATTCCCCAAAGCAGTTTCCGTTCTCTGTCTTTTCTCTTGCATGAATTCACGTGAGAACTGCAGAAAAGCAAACTGTGAGATGGAGAGAGCCTGGTTCCCTATACCTCAATATGAGAATTCTCTGGCCAAAGGCTGGCATTGAGCTGTTATGTCAACAGAAGGAGACAGCTTTCCCATTAAGCCATTCGTTCAGATTTTGGGATTGTATGTTTTAGCTCTTGGGTTAATATAACCACATATAATCCAGACACCCCAGGAAATGCCATTCTCTCAAGTGATAAACTCATTATTTAAAAAAAAAAACCTTAAAATTACCATTTTTCTCTCCAAAGAAGTTCTTTTCTTTAGCTGTCCATTTCCTTTAATAGTACCACTATTTTCCAGTCTCTCAGGCTCATAATTGTGGTGTTATCATTGGCTGTCTTGCCTCTCATATATAAGTGGTTGCCATCTTTAGTAAAGTGTGAATTCTCAGTGATTCTTACTTCAGCTAATAGAGCAGTTTGACCTATAGCCTCTTTCTTTAATCATTATTTAAGTAATTCAACTACAATTTATTTGGTTCTCAATATGTGCCCAGCATTGTGCTAGGGAATACATCAGAGTCCAGCCAGGAGAAACACACACAAACACACACGCACACATTTAAATGGGGAAAAATTGATATGAAGAGTTAACTAGAAAAAGAGGATAAAAAGGGATTCTAAGTCTAGGGAAAAGACAGATACAGAAAGCAGCTACTGGGCCAAGAGAGGGTAAATACGAAGGAACTAAGAACTTAGGAGAGGAATCTCCTGTAAATGCAGAGATTCAGAGCTTCTGGGAGAAAGCAGGATTGCCACAGAAACACACAGTCTGCTGGTGCTTAAGTAATCTGCAGAGGTGATAAGTGGGCCCAGCTGGCCCCTAAGGATGACCCACATGTGTCCCCTAAGGAAACATTCCTAAAGAATGACAGAGAAACGTGTTGGAGGAGGCAGTCAGTCCAGAGCTGGTCCCCACAAAAGGTTTGTCACGTGGCCAAGAAAACTGCTAGAGGGTGTGAGTGGGCTGGTGCCTGATAATGGTGTGTTTTTCACTTGTGTTACTCCAGTGCCCTCTCTTAAAGCTTTGCATCAAGTCAGCTTGCAAAGGAGAAACACTTGCAGAGTCTAGCTCTAGTTTTACCAAACCAGGCAAAGAATAGATTTAGAGGTGAGAAGCGTGATTTTGATAACTGGCACAGGGAATCAGAATTACAACAAAGTTACCATATTTCATTAGCTCAGAAAGTATTTGTACTGAGAGAAAAAGTAAATGTTTATTATGGATTTGAATGAGTGCTATGATAGGGGTATGTAAAATGTTCCTAGGAATATAGAGAAGGTCTCTTAATATATCCTAGGGAAATGGAAGAATGAGTGTGGACGAGGCAAAGCTTTTGGCTGAGTTTCAAAGAATGGGTGGGCATTAGCTAGCTGTGGCAGGGATGAAGAGGAGAGAACTTTCCAGAATAGCAGATATAGCCAGGGCAAAGACTAAGAGTGAGCTAGAGCATTGCTCACATGGTGAATTACAAACTACAAATTGCAAACTATGGCAAAAAATGACTTTTTTTTTGGTTAAGTCTAGGTTAGATCATTAGTTTGTCTTCTTTTTTTTCTTAATATTATTCTGAGATGCTTGTATTTTATCCTGAAGACATTGGAGATTAATTGAAGGATTAGAAGGAATTGGTGGGGGGTGGGATGGGATCAAGGTCAAAATCACAATACAGAAATCCCATTGCCAGAGTGAACTTGATGTAAGTTCTACAAGGATTTATACCTCTACGCACTGGTGAAGCCCAGATGCCTGTAGTAACACTGGGAATAGCAAAGGCTCAAAACTCTTTGCTGAATGAATGAATGAATGAATGATTGTTCACTTTAAGATGGTAACTAATTTGACTTGAGTTAGAAGTGAATGAGTATTTGATTACAGAAGTTTAGGAGCCCAGTGAATATAAATCTACAGCTCAAGAGGGTGTCCTATGAAGAAATCTAGTTTGGGAAATTACCAAGATACAAGCAGGATTTGAAATCTTTATTTTTTAAAATTTTTTTTTCCATTATAGCTAGTTTACAGTGTTCTGTCAATTTTCTACTGTACAGATGATGACCCAATTACACATACATGATACATTCTTTTTTTGCACATTATCATGCTCCATCATAAGTGACCAGACATAATTCCCAGTGCAACACAGCAGGATGTCATTGCTAATCCATTCCAAAGGCAATAGTTTGCATCTGTTAACCCCAAGCTCCCAGTCTACCCTACTCCCTCCCCCTCCCCCTTGGCAACCACAAGTCTATTCTCCAAGTCCATATTTTCTTTTCTTTGGAAAGTTTCATTTGTGCCATATATTAGATTCCAGATATGTGATATCATATGGTATTTGTTTTTCTGACTTACTTCACTCAGTATGAGAGTCTCCATGTTGCTGCAAATGGCATTATGTCGTTCTTTTTATGGCTGAGTAGTATTCCATTGTGTGTGTGTGTGTGTGTGTGTGTGTGTGTGTGTGTGTGTGTGTGTGTGTCTTCCTAATCCAATCATCCGTCGGTGGACATTTGGGTTGTTTCCATGTCTTGGCTATTGGGAATAGTGCTGCAATGAACATGCGGGTGCATGTGTCTTTCTCAAGTAAAGTTTTGTCTGGATATATGCCCAAGAGTGGGATTGCTGGGTCATATGGTAGTTCTATGTATAAGGTACCTCCATACTGTTCTCCATAGTGGTTGTACCAGCTTACATCGCCACCAACAGTGCAGGAGGGTTCCCTTTTCTCCACACCCCCTCCAGCAATTGTTATTTGTGGACTTATGAATGAAGGCCATTCTCACTGGTGTGAGATGGTATTTCATAGTTTTGACTTGCATTTCTCTAATAAGGATTTGAAATCTTGAGTCTAGATAAGATTATTTGAGGAGAGTATAATAGGATGATATGAACAGAGTAAATGACCAAACTTAGGAAACATCAATAATTATGACAGGAGCAGAGAAAAAGAAGTGAGAAATAAGACTGAAGAGTAAGTAAAGATTTTGGACACAATCTTGAGGGAGAAGTAGTTTGAAATAAAGGAGAAGAGAGAAGGAAGACCAAGAGATTAGCAGTCAATAGTTTCAAATGCAGTGTAAGTGTTAAGTAAGATAAAAAAGTAATGTTAATATCTTTTTATCTGGCTTTCTCTCCCTAAGCTTATAACTTACATATAGCTCTCTGTTCAGCTTTACTCGTTCAAAACAGCCTTTAAAAATTTTTTTTGTTCCCCATTGCCCTCAAATCAATTACATGAACAATCCTTTAGACCCCATTGAATTTCACTGGGTCTTATCCCAGTCAACATTTTTATTAATATTTACATACCTTTTTAAAATCACGTCTGTAATTCCTCTTGACTGAAGTGTAAGTTTTCTGAGAACAGGAACTTACACTTTGTGTTTCTACATATTTAGCCTGATGGTGACTTTTTTAAAAAATAAATAAGAAAGTATATTAAACTTTTACCATGTTCTTAAAATTGAACTAGATTGCCTTTCCTGATATTATTAACATTAAATGTATAAGTTAAGTAATTATATTACCATTTTTTCTTGCTAAGTGGATTTAGAAATCCCTTTCCAAGTTACTGTCATGTAGAAAACTGGAATTTCAAAGCAGGGCTGTATGCCTGATAAGACTGAAATGCTCTTTTCCATGCATTGTAGATGGAAGGCCAACAACAAATATTTATTTAATTAAATTGCTTTGAATTCATATCAACCTTGGAAATGGTTTCCAATTGTATTAGTAGAGCTCTTTGCTTCATCTTATTGCCTATCATTTTAATTTTATGATTTAGATAATGACATAGAAAGCAGGGTTGGGGAGAGAGGGATAACAAGTGGGAGATGACAGAATTAGGATTTTGACTGATACTGACAGGTTGAAATGATGGGTTCAAGTAAATGAGTTGAAATTCAATAGGAAAGATTCTGGAGGATGCATTAGTGTCCAGGAGGCATAGAAGGTGAAAGAGCAGCGACGGTGGTTTGAAGCCATCCTGGAGAGAAGAAGCAAGGACTTGAACTCTGCAATGGGAATGGATGTGAGTGACACGGATCATTTGGAATCTACATACCTTGACAAGCAAATGGATGTAAGAATGAGGAAGAAAGATTCAAATAGGACTAAAATATTTGAGCCTGAATAATGCAGAAAGGCTGAAGACATTGCCAGAGAGAGGTCAGAAGGAGGATTAGGATTGGGGCTGGAACCCAAAGAAAAAAATGATTTCAGCTTTATGTATGCAGATTATTCAAGTGATCATTGGATGTGAGGGCTATCTGGCTGTGACATCTGTCACCCCATTGATCGCCAGGATTGATTCGGCTGATCTGGCTGTCTAGGCGGGTGTCCCCTTCCTCCCTCACTGCTCCATGCGCATCCCTCCCGAAGCTGCGCACTCGGTCAAAGAGGACGACTGTCCCAGACAGAGGAGGACAATTCTTCGGTCACGGGTGTACAAGTAGCTGCGCTCCCTTGCTAGAACCTCCAAGCAAGCTCTCAAGTGATCATTAACCATTATCTTTTTGAAAATTGGGACACTGTAGATTCATCTTAACTCTTTATTTTAGGTGAGATATTGAACCTATTCGTAAGTTTTAAAGCTACATGGTATTAAGTATTTTGTGTCAGCAACCAAGCAGGGTGCTTTATGTGTGTCATCTTGCTTAAGTGCTGTAACTTGTCTTGAAAGTCCATTAGCTGAGGAAACTGAATCTGGCAGCTAGAAAAGACAATTTAAGATAACCAGAGACATTTTTAAAGAAATCCAAAGACACTCATGGAAATCACTAAGGTTTATATTAAATTCATTATTAAAGTTTGTATTAAATAAAGCTGATCTCGTTTTGTAACATTTCCACCTAATGTGAACCATTATTTGAGCCTTAATTTCATCTCACTGGATTTGCCACGTGACTTCGTTTTCCATTTTGTCTCCACTTTGGCATTTGCTCATGGGCCAAATCTAACTCTTCCTAACTTTCTTGCTTAGAATGAGATCTAACATCTGACCTAAAATTCTGAGTCTGATCCATCTGGCTACCCTTAGCTGGCCTTAATCCCACCTCTGTGCAGAAAGGAGCTTAGATATCATCTAACAGATATGTCTTCTCAAAACTCTCCCACTTTCTCTGGGCTTTCTTGGATTATTGTTTGGATTAGCTCTTAAAGGTTGAGAGAGAGTTTCATGAATGAATAAGAGAGGAAAGATATTCCAGACATCAGAAACAGTATGTACAAAGCACAATGCAAGAAGAACACAGCATATATATATATATATATATATATATATATAATCTCCTATTGTGTTTTGAATGAAATGCTGGGAGGAGCCTAGCATCTGCAATAATTTGTGATATTTCTACACTAACCCTGGATATTGGTACACTGACTTCTAGATTTTTTCATCGAGTCCAATTTCATGCACTAAACCAGTTAATTTTGCATTTCTGTTGCATGCAGCTAAGTTTAACTGTATAATGTCCTAACTTCTTCAAGGTCACTGCAACTTGCAGTTAAACACTTCTTCCTTATAGATCAAAGTGAATTTCATAGTAACAATTCTTAATGCCCCTCTATCTTTTGTGAGAAAAGTTATCAGCAAGTGTAGTACAGAATTTTGTGTTCACAGGAAGTTTAAGTTTTAATTCAGTTGGTGATCTCATAGATGCGTGGATAACTGAAGTTCTTGCAGCTACCGTCAGCATCCTTCCTGGGGTTTGTATAAATTATCACCTGTATTAAGAGATACACCTGTATTCACATTTTTTTGTGTACTCAGGCATTTAGCTGTGCATTTCTACCTGGGCAACACTAGGATTTCTCTTTGTTTTCAGCCACTCTCAAGATACTTCTATCTTCATGATCTACTCTCTTCATGATCATGCATTTTAATAGAAATGCGTATCTTTTTATCCATTTGGACTAGATTATGTCCATGGCTTCTTGCTGCTAAACTCACGATTTTAAGAACAAAAAGTGTTTTTTGAGAATTTGCATACCTCTTTATTTAACAAAAAGTTATTTCACCAGTTTCGTTGGAGTGGCCTGGTGGAAACATGGTGAGATTTGAGTTTTCCTTTTTTAATATTAGCTCTTAGGACCTATCCAAATTGCTAATTGTTTAGAATAAAATGGCATAAGTAAAAACTAGGGTAAGATAATGAAGACATTGGTAAAGTTTAAACTTACAAACACATTTAGAAGTGTAATGGAATCTGACAAAATATATATATATTTTTTTGCTGACACTGCTATTGGATAATATTTAACTATAGTATAGAAATTCATCTATATCTCAACATTTTATATAATTTCAATGGTCTGGCTGCTAGATATAGTCATTCCTATGAACATATTTTAATAATTTGCTTTTTTACTTAATTTTGTTTTTATTAACTCTACACACAAATAAGAACTAGGAAATCCATAATCAGTGTTAGAGCATGAGGAGATAAATAAAGAATTGTGTGGTATAAATTTTAGACCAGAATAACCAAATGGAATATTTTTGAAAGCTACTCCATCTCTTGTTACTACCACTTAAGCAGTCAACCACAAGAATATTTTGATTTAAACTAGAATCTTCTCAGGTGTATTCTGAAGTGTAACACTAACACCCTAAAATAAATACCACAATGCATCCTTTGTCTTTGAAACATAACTTCTGTCATAATGACCATATGCTGGCTGTAGGTTTTGAGCATCCAGTGACCTCTGACATTTATGACAAATTATATACCAAAGTGCTAGTGACACCTTGTTAAAATGAAGCCAGAGGCCCTCAAGTTCTCAACCCCTCTTGTCTTTAAAAGCATGGGTTAAATGGCAGCAAGGGCAGCTTGGACAGAAAACAGACATGGCAATAGCTAAAATGAAATGAAATCCTAATTCTCTACCCTTTGACTTGGGCAGCTAGTTTCACTACAGTGTGCTTTCAACCATTAAACTACCTTAACCTTTGGAGGAGCCAAGCTGGTTAAAATTGAGTGAAAATTTACTCATTGCTACACAAGATTTGATTGATTCTTATTTGAAAATTGCATGGAGGACAGTGCTTACTCTAATATTTTTAACCAACAAAGTATGTCTCTCAGTCACCTCTGTTGCATGGTGAAGTTGATGTATAAAAAGCAATGTGGAGAACTTTTCAAAGTCACAAAGTTAATCTAGCTGCAAAATACAGTAGCTCCAGTTGAATTTAGACGAAGTTTAGGCTATATTCTAAAACATTTTAAAGATATATAAAAATCAGTTTCACTTTTTGATCCCAATTCCAGAGCTATATTCTAATTTTACCTACATGGGATAAAACAAGGTTAGTTAGTATTGATTATAAAAATCTCTATCTGGGAGTTTCTATTGTTGCTCAGAAAGTTAAGGCTTAGACGTTGTCTCTGTGAAGACATGGCTTCCATCCCTGGCCTTGCTTGGTAGGTTAAGGATCTGGCGTTGCCTCAAGCTGCAGTGTAGGTCACAAACAGAACTTGGATTCAGCATTGCTGAGGCTGTAGTGTAGGCCAGCAGCTGCGGCTCCGATTCAGTCCCTAGCCTGGGAACTTCCATATGCTGTGGGTATGGCCCTAAGAAGAAGAAAAAAAATGTATGTTTTTGTAAGCAGTAATTATATTACTGCTATTGTCTTAAAAATCATGAAAATAATGTACCAAAACTATAGTCATAAAGTTCAATTTCATTATGGAAAAATAATGCAAGTTGTTTTTAATTTATAATCATGTGCCTTGAGGTGATGGTGTGAGGACAAGACTTACTTTAAGTTTACATTGTAACTGATAAGCTTATGAAGTAAACTGTACAAAAAAAATGTATAATGCCACATGATAGAAAGACATAAGAATGTTGACATACTATGAAATATTAAGACATTTCTTAAACAAATCTATAGGAAAATTGGGACTCCTTAGAATACACTTTCTCAGCTGTGTTTTCTGGACTGATTCATATAAAACAGACTGTGGTCTTTTGGCATAAAAAATATAAACTGTTCAAGGAAACCACAGAAAATCGAAGCATATACTTAACAATGTAAAAATTTACATAGTACCCTAATGCTTATCTAAAAAAAAAGTTTACCTGTTTTTGTTTTTTTAAAGAAATGGATAAGCTTTACATCTTTATTTTGTGGTAGATATTATTTACAGTTTTGAGATTTGCTTTAGATAAAGTGCTGACTCCTCTAAAGGGGAACTTATGACCAATGGAAAACTAACTTAGGATGAGGTCTAGTATTTTGTGTGTGGGGATACAGCATGTTCATTTAATATGTTTGAATCTCCAAATTGCATTCAAAAAAATGAATGAATTCTTGAATACATAAGCACCATGTTTCATCCGTGTATGTATATCTATGTAGATGTTTTAGAAACCGAATCAGGAAGTTATTTTTCTTACTTTTTGTCTAGACTATTTTCAGAGGGTATGGGTCATGGATTTAGACATTGTACCATTCTCTCCTATTAGAATATTATAAACCATAGGTGCCTGTATAAAATGTATACATACATATGTGGATATACTTGCATATATGTATTTATATGTTTACCCTCTTATTTGAATATTCTGACATTTTATTTATAGTTGATTTTTTAAATATTACATTTATAGTTGTACAACAATCATCACAACCCAATTTTATAGCATTACCATCCCAAATCCCCAGCCCATTCCCCCACCCCCAAACTGTCTCATTTGGAGACCATAAGTTTTATAGTCTGTGAGTCAGTATCTGTTCTGCAAAGAAGTTCACTGTGTCCTTTTTTTATATTCCACATGTAAGTGATAGCATATGATGTTGGTGTCTCACTGTCTGACTAATTTCACTTAGCATGATAATTTCTTGGTCCATCCATGTTGCTGCAAATGCCATTATTTCTTCCCTTTTAATGGCTGAGTAATATTTCATTGTATATATGTACCACATCTTCTTTATCTACTCCTCTGTCGATGGGCATTTAGGTTGCTTCCATGTCTTGGCTACTGTATATAGTGTTGCAATGAACACTGGAGTATATGTATCTTTTCAAGGAATGGTTTTCTCTTCATAGATGCCCAGGAGTGGGATTGCTGGATCAAATGGTAATTCTATTTTTAGTTTTCTGAGAAATATCCATACTGTTTTCCACAATGGTTGCACCATTTTACATTCCCACAAACAGTGTAATAGGGTTCCCTTTTCTCCACACCCTCTCTAGCATTTATTGTTTGCAAACTTTTAGATGATGGCTCTTCTGGCTGGCGTAAGGTGGTACCTCATGCTGGTTTTGATTTGTATATCTCTAATAATGAGTGATGTCGAACATCTTTTCATGTGTTTTTTGGCCGTCTGTATGTCTTCTTGGAGAATTGTCTGTTTAGATCTTCTGCACATTTTTTGATGGGCTTGTTTGTTTGTTTGTTTTTGGTATTGAGCAGTAGGAGGTGTTTATAAATTTGGAAATTAATCCTTTGTCAGTCATCTCATCTGCAGATGTTATCTCCCATTCTGTGGGTTGTCTTTTTGTTTTGTTTAGGGTTTCCTTTGCTGTTCAGAAACTTTTAAGTCCCATTTGTTTATTTTTGTGTTTATTGTCATTACTCTAAGGGGTGGATCTGAGAATACGTTGCTGTCGTTTTATGTCAGAGAGTGTTTGGCCTATGTTTCCTCTAAGAGTTTTATAGTATCTGGTCTTGTATTTAGGTCTTTAATCCATTTTGAGTTGATTTTGTGTATGGTGTTAGGGAGTGTTCTAATTTCATTCTTTTACATGTGGCTGTCCAGTTTTCCCAGCACCCCTTATTGAGGGACTGGTCTTTTCTCCATTGTATATTGTTGCCTCCTTTGTCATAGGTTAATTGACTCCAGGTGTGTGGGTTTAATTCTGGACTTTCTATCCTGTTCCACTGATCCATATTTCTGTCTTTGTGCCAGTACCATACAGTTTTGATGACTGTGGCTTTGTAGTATAGTCTGAAGTCCAGGAGCCTGATTCCTCCAGCTCCATTTTTCTTTTTCAGGATGTCTTTGGCTATTCTGGGGTTTTTGTGCTCCCATACCAAGAGCTTGGTATGTCTTTCCATATGTTTGTGTCATCTTTGATTTCTTTTATCAGCATCTTATTGTTTTCAGAGTACAGGTCTTTTGTCCCTTTAGGTAGATTTATTCCTAAGTATTTTATTCTTTTCAATGTCATGGTAAATGGGATTGTTTCCCTAATTTCTCTTTCTGATCTTTTGTTGTTAGTATATAGAAATTCAGTTAATTTCTATTTATTTTGTATCCTGTGACTTTGCCAAATTTATTGATGAACTCTTAACAGTTTTCTGGTAATGTCTTTATGATTTTCTAGTTAGAGTATTCTGTCATCTGCAAATAATGATAGTTTTACTTCTTCCTTCCCAATTTGGATTCTTTATATTTATTTTTCTTCTCTGATTTCCCTGGCTAGGACTTCCAAAACTATGTTGAATAGTAGTGGTGAGATCGGACATCCTTGTTTTTTTCTTGATCTCAGCAGGAATTCTTTCAGCTTTTCACCATTGAGAATGATGGTAGCTCTGGGTCTGTTGTATATGGCCTTTATTATATTGAGGTAGGTTCCCTCTAAGCCCACTCTCCGAAGGGTTTTTATCAGAAATGGGTGTTGGATTTGGTCAAAGGATTTTTCTGTACCTGTTGAGAGGATCATATGTGTTTTATTCTTCAGTTTGTTAATGTGGTGTATCACACTGATTGATTTGTGGATATTGAAGAATCCTTGCATCCCTGGGATAAATCCCACTTGATCATGATGTACAATCCTTTTAATGTACTGTTAGATTCGGTTTGCTAGTATTTTGTTGAGGATTTTTGCATCTATGTTCATTAGTGAAATTGGACTATAATTTTCTTTATTTTTTGTTATCTTTGTCAGGTTTTGGTATCAAGATGATGGTGGCCCCATAGAATGAGTTTGGGAGTATTCATTCCTCTGTAATTTTTTTGGAAAATTTTCTGAAGGACAGATGTTAGCTGTTCTCTAAATGTTTGATAGAATTCTCCTATGAAGTCATCTGGTCCTGGACTTTTGTTTGTTTAAAGTTTTTTCATCACAGTTTCAACTCCAGTACTTGTGGTTGGTCCATTCATCTTTTCTATTTCATCTTGGTTTACTCTTGGAAGATTGCACTTTTCTAAGAATTTGTCCATTTCTTCTAGGTTTTCCATTTTATGGGCATATAGTTGCACATAATAGTCTGTTATGATCCTTTGCATTTCTGTGATGGCCATTGTTACTTCTCCTTTTTCATTTCTAATTTTATTGATTTGAGTTCTCTCTCTTTTTTTCTTGATAAGTATTGCTAAGGGTTTATCAGCTTTGTTGATCTTTCAAAGAACCAGCTTTTAGTTTCATTGATTTTTTTCTATGGTTTTCTTCATTTCTGTTTATTTTTGATATTTATGATTTATTTCCTTCTTCTAACTTTAGGTCTTGTCTGTTCTTCTCTCGCTAGTTGCTTTAGATGTAAAGTTACATTGTTTATTTGAGGTTTTTCTCATTTCCTGAGGTAAGCTTGTATTGTAATAAACTTCCCTCTTAGAACAGCTTTTGCTGCATCCCTTAGGTTTTGGAGTGTTGTATCTTTGCTGTCATTTCCTTCTAGGTTTTTTTTTTAATTTCTTTGATTTCTTCAGTGATCCGTTGGTTGTTTTGTAGCATGTCATTTAGTCTCCAATGTGTTTACATTTTTTGCAGTTTTTTTGTTGTTGTTGTTGTTGTTGATTTCTAGTCATGTAGCTTTGTGGTCAGAAAAGATGCTTGATATGATTTCAATTTTCTGAAAATTACCAAGGCTTAATTTGTAGCCCAGAATGTGATCCATCCTAGAGAATGTTTCACATATTCTTGAGAAGAATGTGTATTCTGCTGCTTTTGG
This sequence comes from Phacochoerus africanus, assembly GCF_016906955.1. Taxonomy (NCBI): domain Eukaryota; kingdom Metazoa; phylum Chordata; class Mammalia; order Artiodactyla; family Suidae; genus Phacochoerus; species Phacochoerus africanus. The sequence continues at coordinate 99,697,761 of NC_062547.1, read as the reverse complement.
AAGTAATGTCCTATAAATATCTGTTAAATCCATCTGGTCTAATGTTTCATTTAGGTCCTGTGTTTCCTTGTTGATTTTCTGTCTGGATGATCTGTCCATTGCTGAAAGTGTGGTGGTAAGTCCCCCACTATTATTGTGTTATTGTCAATTTCTCCTTTTAAGGTTGTTAGCAGTTGCCTTATATATTGAGGTGATCATATGTTGGGTGCATATATATTTACAATTATTATATATTCTACTTGGATTCATCCTTTGATCATTATGTAATATCTTTCTTTGTCTCATAATATTGTTTATTTTAAGGTCTATTTATTCTGATATGAGTATCGCTACTCCAGCTTTCTTTTGATTTCCGTTTGCATTGAATATTTTCTTCTATACTCTCACTTTCAACTTGTATGTGTTCCTAGAAATGAAATGGGTCTCTTGAAGACAGCATATATATGGATCTTGTCTTTGTATCCATTCAGCCAGTCTATGTCTTTTTATGGGGGCACTTAGTCCATTTACATTTAAGGTAATTATTGATATGTATGTTCTTATTGCCATTTTATGAACTGTTTTGGATTTGGTTTTGTTGCTCTTTATTCTTCCATTCTTCTCTTGTTCTCTTCCCCTTGTGGTTGATGACTATCTTTACTGTTGTATTTGAGTTGATTTTTCTTAGTCGTGTGTGTATCAATTGCATATTTTTGGTCTGCAATTACCCTGAAATTTTGATATAGGAGTCTATACATATACGTGATTGTCTTAGGTTGTTGGTCTCTTAATTGCAAGTGCATCTCCAGTGTTCTGCATTTGTACCCTCCTCTTCACATGATTTCTGATTTTGGTAGCATATTTGTGCATGGATGATTTCCTATCTTTACTTTATGTATGCATTTTTGGGAGAGCTTTGTCATTTGCAGTATTTTTGTTTCTAATTGTGGCCTTTTCTTTTCTGCCTAGAGAAGTTTCTTTAGTATTTTTTGTAAACCTGGTTTAGTGTCGCTGAATTCTCTTAGCTTTTCCTTAACTGCAAAGCTTTTGATTTCTCCATCAAATCTGAATGAAAGCCTTGTTGGGTAAAGTAATCTTGGTTGGAGGTTTTTTCCTTTCATCACTTTAAGTATATTGAGCCACTCCCTTCTAGCCTGCAGAGTTTCTGCTGAAAAACTGTTGATAACCATATTGGGGTTTCCTTGTATGTCATTTGTTCTTTTCCCTAGCTGCTTTCAATATTTTCTCTTTGTCTTTAATTTTGGTCAGTTTCATTAGTATGTGCCTTGGGGTGTTCCTCCTTATGTTTATTTTATATAGTACTCATTGTGCTGCATGGATTTGAATGAGTGGTTCCTTTCCCATATTAGGAAAGTTTTCAGCTATTATCTCTTCAAATATTTTTCTGTCCCTTTCTCTCTCTTTTCTCTTTCTGGCACCCCTATAATATGGATGTTGGTTCATTTAACATTGTCCCAGAGTTCTCTGAGAGTCATTTCTTTTCAATCTTTTTTCTCTTTTCTGTTCCACATCATTGTTTTCCACTAGTCTGTCCTCCACCTCTCTTATTCATTCTTTTGCCACTTGTATTCTGCTGTTGGTTGCTTGTAATTAATTTTTAATTTCAGTTATTGTATTTTGCATCTCTTCTTGCTTAAGTTTTAAATCTTTTATTTCTTTGTTCAATGTTTGCTGTAAATTATCAATCTTTGCCTTCAGTTTATTTTAAGTATCTTGCATCATCTTCAGCATCATCAGTCTAAAGTCTTTTTCATGGAGGCTGATAATCTGCAGATCACTTGGCTGCTTTTTTGTTTTTTTATTTCTCTTTTATCTGAGTTGTAATTCTCTGTCTTTGCATTTTTATAGGTTTTTGGTGTGGACTCCTTTTTACAGACAATAGTGTTGTAGCCTCTCTTACTTCTGATGGCTGCCCCCCTTGTGGATGAAGTTGGTATGGAGCATGGTGTAGGCTTCCTGATGGGAGGCACTAGTGCCTGTCCACTAGTAGGTGGGGCTGATCCCTAACCCTCTGGTGGGTGGAGCTTTGTCTCTGGGTGAGGTTAGAGGTGGCTGGTGCCTGGGGGGTCTTTAGGCAGCCTGTTCACTGATGGGTGGGGCTGTCATCTCACCCAGATTATTGTTTGGCCTGGGGCTTTTCAGCACTGATGGGTGGGACTAGATTTTCCCAAAATGGCCACCTCCAGAGTAACACATGGCCATGAACACTCCTGAGACCCTCACCTCCAAAGTCCTTCCCCCACAATGAGCTACAGTCACCCCCCATTTTCCCAGGTGATCCTCCAAGAACTGTAGTCAGGTCTGAACCAGATTCCAGTGGAGTCTCTGCTTTGCCCTGGGACCCAGTGAACACAAAATCCTGTGTGCACCTTTCAAGAATGGGGATTCTGCTTTTCCCAGTCCTTTGGAGCTCCTGTGCACAAGACCCACTGGCCTTGAATGCCAGATGCTCCTGGGGCTCTTTTCCCAATGCCAGAACCCCAGGCATGGAGAACCGATGTGAGGCTCAGAGCTCTCACTCCTATAGGTGATCTTTGTGATATAGTCACTCTCCAGTCTGTGAGCTGCCCATCCAACAGGTATTGGGTCACTTATATTGCATAATTGCCCCTCTTTCTGTCTTGATGTGGCCTCCTTTTTGTCTTCTGGAGTCGGATTTCTTTTTGAGATTTCCAGTCCATTTGATTGAAGGTTGTTCAGCATTTGGTTGTAATTTTGTTGTTTTTATGAGAGAAGGTGAGCTCCAGGCCTTCTACTCTGCCATCTTAATCCATTCACTCTAATTGACATTTCAGAGACAAAATTTGGTCTTAAGCAAAGTTTGTCTGCAATATAGTTTGATTTTTTTTTTATGGCCTTTGCATATCAGCAGATTTGTTCACCCTCATCTGGTGTCTTTTTTTATCCTTTGTGTCCCTACAAGGATCACTACTTCCCTTTCCCAACACTCCCAACAAAACTGGCAGCTGTGTTGCAGACCCCAGAATATAGATAAATTAGCTTCCACTTCTGATAATTATCAAAATAATACTAATGTACACAGTACCATTCAAAGATTTTTTTCTTTTTCTTTTTATTGTCTTTTTATGGTTGCACCTAAGGTATGTGGAAATTCCCAGGCTAGGGGTCGAATAAGAGCTATAGAGGCTGGCATACACCACAGCCACAGCAACTCAGGATCCTAGCTGCATCTGTGAGCTACACCACAGCTCAGAGCAATGCTGGATCCCCAACCCACTGAGCAAGGCCAGCGATGGAACCTGCATCCTCATGGATACTAGTTAGATCATTTCCATTGTGCCACAACAGAAACTCTCAAAGTTTTTTTTTAATGGAATGTTAGACCTGGAAACTTAGAAAGCCTATTACCCAGTGATTTTTTTACATAAATATACTTTAATTAACATAAAAATTGATTAATTAATTAAGCAAATTAATGGAACTCCTTTTATGTTTCCTAAGATATCTCTGCATGAAGTGAAAGTGAGAGGCCAAGAACCCAATTGCTCTTCTTGACTTCCTTCCCCCAAAGTGAGGCTTAAAAAAACTATGAATAGAGTTTGAAAAGCCTTATGGAGTCCAGTTACACAGACACAAAACTAGCTCTAAGAGAAATGATGTGAGTGAAATTGTAAATTCTTGGGTGTGGATTTATAGCAAGACATACTTGCTGCAAAACAAGAGGTAGCCAGTTGTAGCAAGTGAGATGGAAAAGGTGAGTATCCTTATCTACCAGCCAAGACTAAGATCAGGAAGTATGCATATAGGAAAGCATGAGGACATATGTAGAAAATACATATGCGGTGAAAAAGGTATTCATGGCAGTCAGAAGTGTTAGGCATATTTTAGCTACACAGCAAGATACAACAAAACATCTTTAGCATAGGTATATCAATTATATTTTGCCTCTTAAATTTTCTCTTTTTTTCCATTTAAGTACTGAGATAAAGGTCCCAAAACACATGTCTAAATAGAAAAGTATCTCAAACAAAATCACACAGTAGGTAAAACCTTACAATAATGATTGGAACACTGGTAAATTTAGTTTAGTTTTTGTTTTGTTTTGTTCTTTTCTGCCAGAATGAAGCTATACAATAATTTTGTAAACTTTGAATACTTATGTTAACATTTAATGAGTATCAGCTAGGGTCAGACATGGGTAGGTCATAGACATAAAAATGAGTTAAACAGTCTCTGTCCCCATGGAACACCTCCTTACCTACTCAAAGACATACTTCAGCAATTCCCCCTGTTTCCTTTATTTTCAGTGTTTCTTCCACTGTACAAACACAACATAACATTCTCCATCTTTAAAACAAATCTCCCTCATGATCCATCTCATTGATTATCTACTTACCATGATGGCACATTTCTCCTCTGCCTTGCAGCAAAATTCCCAGAAATAGATTCTGTATGCATCTCAATTTCCTCCTTTTCTTTTCTCTTCTTTTCCCTTGAATCAATGCTAGTCAGCCTTTTCATTATTCTGAAATTCAAAATTTATCTTGTCAAAGGATAGGAGACTGGGACATTTATGATCTTGAGTCCCATCTTCTCATTTTGAATAATTGCTGTGGGATTCTTGATTTCATACACTACTAGGGCTGGAGTAAATTTGTTGCATTTTGGAAAAAAACCTTGAAGCAGTTAAGTAGAAAAACTTGGGAAGATTTTAGCTTGGATTGGAATTGTCTACCACAATTTCAGCTGAGCCTAGACATTGGCCAAGAGGATATGATACACAAGACACACAAAGTGTCTGCTTTTAGCTGTTCCTTGTTTGCTCTATCTTACTCTCTTTTTATGAATTCTCATCATTTTCCTAACTGTTAAATTGGCATGCCCTAGGAGTTAATCCTTAGACCTTTCTCTTTTTTTAAGTACGCTTACTACTTATCTGACCTTATGCAGCCAACAGTTGTTTTGAAATCATGTATATAATGTTAAATTTGAACTTTATATTTACCTCTTTCCTGAATTCTAGACCAATACATGAGATACCTACACAATATCTCTACCTGAATGCTAGTTCAAAGCCAAACACTTGACACAAATTTACCATATAGCCCAGCAATTCTTCTGTAAGGAGAATAAAAACAAGGAATAAAAATATATTTTTACAAAGAATTGTATGTGAATGTTCAAAATTGCATTACTTATAATAGCCCCAAAGTTAGAAAACAACAAAGAAAGAAATGGTAACATATCTGTTTAATGAAATACTATTCAGCAATAAAAAAGGGATGAAGTACTGATAAATAGTATAACATGGATGAATCTCAAAACATAACACTAAGTGAAAGGAGCCAGATAAAAATGTCTATATATGTATGATTCTATTTATATGGAATGTCCAGAATAGGCAAATCTACCAAATTGCTTCAGGCATGAGATAGATATAGAATTTTTTGCACAAGGGCACAAAAGATCTTTTAGGGGATAACAGAAATGGAATAAAATTAGATTGATGACTATACAACTCTAATTTTACTAAAAATCATTAAATTATATATACTTATAGAGTGAAATTTAAGGTAGGTAATGAGTATTTTAATAAAAGTGTTAAAAATACATAACTTTGATCTTTTGCTTTAAATTGTCTTCTCTCTGCCTCAGGTCAGGATATATAAGCTCTGTTTTATCAGTTACTTGGGCAAAGAAATCTTAGAATCCTTTTTGACTCTTCTCTTTTCCATCACATATCCAGTTGTTAACCTTTGCTGTTCATAATTTCCTTCCCCACTACTACTCTAGGAAGACCACCAACTCTTGTACTATCATAATAGCCCTCTTATCAGTATCCATGCATTTATTCTTACCATTTTGTGATTATTTTCCATATAACAAATTGTCCATATAACCCAAAGCAATCTACAGATTTAATATCATCCCTATCAAAATGCCAATGGCATATTTCACAGAACTAGAAAAAATAATCCTAAAAATGGCCAAAAAATCTTGAGAAAGAAGTAAAAAGCTGGACGTATCATGTTCCCTGGTGTCAAACTATACTAAAAAGCTGCAGTAATCAAAGCAGTATGGTACCAGCACTTGTGTCTGTTTTCGACCCATAGCTTAATGGAACTGAATTGAGAGCCCAGAAATAAACTTATACATATATGGACAATTAACCTATGACAAAGAAGCAAAGAACATGCAGTGGAGTGAGGATAGTCTCTTCAATAAATTGTATTGGGAAGCTAGACAGCCACATGTAAAAGGATGACCACTGTCTTACATTATACACAGAAATTAACTCAAAGTGAATTAAAGACTTGAATGTAAGATTTGAATGATGTTGGTCTTAGCGATGTTTTTGTGAATGTGACTCCAAAAGCAAGGGAAGCAAAAGCAAAATTAAAGAAATATGACCACATCGAAATAAAAAGCTTCTGAACATCTAAGGACACTATCAGCAAAATGAAAAGACAACCTACTGAATTTAAGATTACTAACAAATCATATATATGATAAAGGCTTAATATCTAGTATAAATAACTTAAACAATTTAATGTCCACAAAATGTACAATCCAGTTAAAATGGGCAGAGGACTTGAATAGTCGTTTTTCCAAAGAAGACATGCAGTAGGACAACAGGTAGATGAAAAGATGCTCAACATCACTAATCACCAGGGAAATACAAATCAAAACCACAGTGAGAGAGATATCACCACATACCTTTTAGAATAGCTATTATTGAAAAGACAAGGTATAAAAATATTGAAGAAGATATGGAGAAAAGGGAAAGCTTGCATACTGTTTTGGGAAGTGTAAAATGGTGCAGTCACTATGGAAAACACTATGGAGATGCCTCAAAAATTAATAGAACTACCATAGGACCTAGCTATCATATCAACTCTTGGATATTTATCTGAAAAACATGAAAACACTAATTTAAAAAATCTATGCACCTTTATGTTCATTGCAACTTTTATAATATAGTCAAGATGTGAAAACAACATAAGTGTCCAATGATGGGTGAATGAGTAAAAAAGCACACACACAGAATGGAATACTACTCAGCTATAAAAAATATTCTTCCAACAAGTAGATACAGCTTGAGAATATTATGCTAAGTGAAATAAATCAGACAAGGACATAGAGCACCATTATTTCATATACTATTATTTCACTCAGATGGAATCTAAAATAATAAAATAAAACAAACTCAGAAAGAGAACTGATTAGTGGTTATCAGAGAGGTAAGGGGTTGGGAGATGGACAGAATGGGTAAGAGAGATCAACTGTATAGTGTATGGCTCTTAACACAAATGGGCATATACTATGTTTGTTTTGTCTGTATCTACCAATAAAGACAGGGAATTTAACTCTTGACACATCTATATGCAAAGCAACTAGAATAGCACTTGGCAGATAATAAGTAGTCAACAAATTTAGGTGTCCATCCATCCATCAATTTGTTCATTCTTCCATTCAACATTTTTCCTTTGAAAGTTTCTAGATTTCAAATCACATGTAGTGACACTGTCAATGTATCAAGTAGTGTATTTTTAGAAGGCAAGTGGAAAAAGAGAAGCATGTGTATGGTGAAGTTAACAGAGACAAATTGACAGAAATAGATATGTGTCTGTAGACTAATAATAGCAGGATAAGTTGGATAGAAGCTCAGTTGCTGACTTTGTATCCCTGAGTGACAAGCCCACCCACCCAACTGGAGTTTAGGAAAAAGGTTAAGTCAAGAGACAGTACTTGGGACTCAACTGGCTAGAGGTGATAGTTAAAACTGACGTATCCTGAGTTCCTGTCAGCAGCTGCTCCTACATGCTCCAGAACTCCCCATTAACATTTAAACTGACTGTCAAGTCCATAATTTTGTCCTCTCTTCCATTGATTGCCTTCTTCCTTTTAAAATGTTGAAGTCTTTTCTGTCCAGTGGCACATTTACCATTATCTACACAGTTCTCCAGTATTTTTTCTTCATTTTCAAAATGATTTCACTTTACTATCTAGCCTTACTCCATCTTATTTTTTTCCCTTCATTCCTCTACTTCCTTAGCATGTTATCTCATTTCAGCCATATTCAGTGGGAGAACTCTGATTGTGAATTTTGGTCAAAACCACTCTTCTTTACTTCCAGTTAGCTGCCTCTATGTTTCAATGTCTAATCACCTGCTCAGTGGGTAGCATGATCCTATGCAATAGAATTTTTCTAGAGGGAATCTTCTGCAAAATATTTAGATTTTGCACTTGCTTGAAAATATTTGAAACTGGGAGAATTTAAGCAAACTGAAAAAAAATTATTTATAGAACCTTATAAGAATCAACGAAGATATAGTTATGTACAGACATGGACACAAATTAATCTTTTAATCAATAAATGTTTTAATTATTAATTATCTTAAAAAAACAAGCTTAGACCTATTGAATTTATAGTCTGATTGAAACAGGAAAAGCAAATATGGAAGTTTGAAGAGGGATCATGAAAAGAAAAGAAGTAGGTTCTAATTTAATTAAAAATTAAAGACATGGAGAATTAAGAGAAAAGGAAAAATGGCCATTCAGGAAAGATAAAAATAATCAGGGAAATACAGTAAATATAAAAGATCTGTCATTCTCATTGTAGGAGTGTGCTATTACCAAACATTACAGTTTTAAATTATAACAAAAGAAAAAAATTGCATAGAGAACATCATGAACAAATCTTTAAAAATATATTAATGAAACAGAAAATTAATTTCATTCATGCAAGAAAAAAATAAAAGCATTTCAAACAATTGTGATGTGCAATATCATTTATAAACTTGCCTAGATCTTTAGGTAAATCATTTTGATATGTACACAAGAATATCCAAACAATACATACAAAATTAGGAAGAGCTCAAGAATTAGTAGAGCTCAAGTGCTTCATATTACTTAGGCCTGATGTGTAAATTGATGGAAATTCCAAAACAATTCCAAAACAATTATATATAACAATTATATATAACATGTTTAATAATTATATATGACACGTTTCTATTATATATATATATAATTATACATATAATTAGATAACTATACATTGCATCACGTTGTAGCATAATTTTATGCTAAAATGTCCTATACAACTTATATTTATCTACACTTATAAAGTTTATAAAATGTATTTGTCACTATTTGCACTTCCTCAATGAGGAAAACAGAATTAACAGTATTAAGAAATATTAAGCAACTTCCAGATCACATAGTAGGCCTTAAAATAAGGTCTTAGTGAATCCCGAAAACTGATATTCTCTTTACTGTAGTATATATGTGAATCACATGAGGATATAAATTACATGTATTAATTGTCTTTCTATCTCAGAATGTAACCTGTGATTACAGTTCCATATCCACGGTAGGTGACAATTGAATGGGATAAAATTTGTGAACTTAGGAGTCTGCAGTTAAAAAGCAAATATTGTTACAATAAGATACAGTTATCTTTGGCTATCAAATTTCCTGGCCTAAGGTAGTCTATCAGACCAATGTCTAACAGTGACCAGAAGGAAGAAGGAAGATGGAACAGAAGCCTGGGAGTATTGTTCCTCCCTGGAAAGCAGAGCTGGTAAAGGACTCCCTCCTGCCAGGGCTCTTTGCATGGCTTCAGATGGGGAGGGGAGGGCATTGAGCTCCTTAGCTAAGGGAACAGGTACCAAAATGGGAAAGGAAGTTTGAATCCATCAAAAGCAAATTTTTTGAATCTCTTATAGTGCCTTGGATTTGGTGCTTTATACTAGGGCATTAAGCCAAATTTCAACCCAGTATGCTAGCATACTTCACTGATTCAACCATGCATATATTTTCACATTTTAAACTGGTTAAAATCAGAATGTGTATTACATTTTATATGAGAGCATTGCATCATAGTTAAATTGGCAGAATTTTTATTTCTTAATAGTGGTGTATTTTATAATTGATAGTAACTTACATTTAATGAAGGACCATTAAGCAAAGTTCATCTGAGAACCAAAAGACAACATGTATGAGTCTATTCTTAGATGTTAGTCATCATCTCTTGGAGTGAAAATCCTATTCTGATCTAAATTTTTTTAGTCTTTAATTACAAGACTAGTATCTTATAAGTGTGTCATTCAAGTTCTTTATCTGTTCCATTCCTCTATGAAGATGATGTGATGTTAATTGAGCAAAAAAAGAGTTAAAACATTCCATTTACATGAGCAATATATATAAAAGCTATGAACTCTTCATGGTATTTAAAATAGAATTTTAAAAATCTCATAAGATTCAGGATACTTTTACTTTTTAGTGAATTTTCAAATTTTGCAAGGTGTTTGATTTTTAGAAGCTTCTGTAGTCAAAAGAAATATTTTAAATAAGTAGCTGGTCTGAGATAAAGCCTGAGTTCAATCTGAAAGAAAGTCTTCAGTCTAACAAATTGAGTGCTGCTTAAACTCTGAAAGCAAAAGCTCTGAGCTGTATGTTTCTAGCCGGATTCTCAGTTTTTGTTTTGTTTTTTAATAAGGCATAGTTTCCCATGCAGTAACATATGGTTTCAATATTTGAGCATTCTCAGCCATTTTCCCCATATGTTTGTTGTAATCAACTAACCACACATGGCCAAATTCTGCCCTTGGATGAGCACAGAGAACGCTCACTGGGGTCGAGGAAAACAAGCATATTTCATGCAGCAATCTATGGTCCTTAAACTAGGCTTCTGTCACTATGTGTACAATAATAAACAGTGCGAATGAATGATTATTAATACATTTTTGAAATGACTCTATTGCAGAAGCTCTTTTGCTCTTAGGATCTCTGAGATCAGCTGTTTGACAAAAAAGTGTTGAAAGACTTGAGGAAAGTTGTGGGCACTGATGTGCTTGCATTGATGTGGGGGATGGGGAGAGTCAAAATCATTTGTAATGTGGCGTGTCAGAGTCATTCACAGCATAATCACTTATTTCAGTCATTCCCCAATTTAGCAATCTTCTAGGCACTGAGTATACATTGTCTGTTCTCATGAAGCTCCTATTCTAGATATGAAATACCAATAATAAGCAAGTAAAGAAATAAACCAGGAAGTTTATGTAAGTGAAATAAAACTGGATAATGTTATTTATAGCGATAGGAATATTTTTGCAAGGGTAATTAGAGAAAGTCCTCTTTCTGAAGAAGCAATATTTGACCTGAGAACACCATGATGAGAATGATCCAGCCACATGAAATCTGCAGTAGAAGTAAGAATATGCTAAATAAGAGGAAGGTCCTAATGCTTGGAAAACCTCATGGTTCTAGAGGGAGGCGGGATTGGAAGTACAGGCAGAGAACAGATTTTGCAGCTTCAGGCAGACCATGGTAAAGTTTGCGGATATTAGTTTAAGCACACTGGAGTATTTTAAGCAAAAGAGTAAAGGAAAATTATTCACTTATACATTTATATTTAAATACCTCATTAGATTTGCTTTGCCAAACAAATGACCACCATAGCAGTAGCTATTTAGGATAGCAATGGAAAATAGAATTCCACTATTTAATGGGAATAGAAATTATGACGCTGGCAGGGATATTTGATACATTAGAAATCTGGGACCTGATTTTGGTTTTTGGGGATGCAATTACTCCAGGCATAAGGCCCTTGACTACTTACATACAATCTAAGAAGAAATTTCCCTGTGAGCTCTAAAGGGAAAAATAAGACAGAATGATCTACATGTGAATCTCACACAGTTAACGTAAACACACCTACATCTATGATAATTATTAGGGAGATTTGAATGAAAGCTGTTGTGGTAATAGAATTTTTTGACAGGTAAGGATTTTTGAAAATTGAAAAAATGATGCATTTGGAAATCATAAAGTGATTTCCAAAATTGAAGGTTGACAGATGCATATACAATAAATCTTCTACCAACCCTGTGCAATTTTACTTAGGATCATTTTTTCTTCTCTTTAAATGTGATATAGTGACATTTATACATCAATATTAAGGGTATTATAATTCTTTGAAGGAGGTTTAATTTTCAAAATAGCAAAAGGAAATTTTTGACATATAAGAATGTAATTACCCAGCATTAATATTCCTTCTTGTTCTCTAAGATGATGATAAAAGTAAAATCATAGAAATAAAAAATAAATGTTTGGTAACATTTAACAAATATTTGTAGGTAGATTTATTTTCCAAATATCTATTGTCTATTTTCAGTTTTTAAGGTCCTCATTAAGTTCTATGGCACTTAAAAATAGTTATATATGTTCAGTGACATATAAAGATTTATATCAAATCAAGATTGCTTTAATACAGAAATGTATAATCTGACAAATGTAGGATGATGGAACTTTGTAGTGAGATTATGAGAGGTCCTGGGTTTTCTAATTTAATTTTTAGGTAAACAGAAGAATTGTCTGTTTGTTTGTTCATTTGTTTGTTTATTTATTTATTTTCTTTTTAGGGACGCACTCACGGCATATGGAAGTTCCCAGGCTAGGGGCCTAATCAGAGCTAGAGCTTCCGGCCTACGCCACAGCCACAGCAATGCCAGATTTGAGCCACGTCTGCGACCTACACCACAGCTCAGGGCAACACAGGATCCTTATCCGACTGAGCAAGGCAAGGGATTGAACCCTCAACCTCATGGTGGCTAGTCGGATTCGTTTCCACTGCGCCACAGTGGGAACTCCAAGAATTGTCTATTGACTGCATTAGTCAGACAGGGTAATTTATGCTCTGATAACACAACGATCCCAAATTCCAGTGGCTCAAAACAACAAAGTTCATTTCTCCTTTATGCTTAACGAGGTTGTCAGTATGGTTTTTAGTATATTTGCAGTATTTGCAATCATCACCACTACCTAATTCCTTTACCACCACCCCTAAAGTTATAGTTTACATGTTAACAACGACTCCTAATTCCTGCTCTTCCTACCCACAGGCAAATGTTAATCTACTTTTTTTATTCACTTAGTCTAATATATTGAATATTCATCCATGTCAAAACATGTATTAATATTTCATTCCTTTTTATTGTTCAATAATATTTCATCATGGAAATGGGTATCCCACATTTCTTTACCCATTAATCAGTTGATGGCCATTTGGATTATTTCCACTTTTTGGATATTATAATAATCCTATTATGAACATGTGTATATACATTTCTCTGTGCACATATTTCCATTTCTCTTGGGTTTATACCTAAAGGTGGAGTAGTGGTGACATATGGTATCTCTGTATGTCAGCTATAAACAGCCTCACCATTTTATATTCCCACTAGCCATGTATGCGACTTCAACTTCTTCACATCCTCAACAACACTTGCTAGATTTTTCTGTCTCTTTCTCTTTTTTTAATGGACATCCCTATGGTGTGAAGTGGTATCTCACTGGGGTTTTGACTTACATTCTTCCAATGATGAATGATACTGATAATCTCATTCTTATGAGTTTGTTGGCCATTTGCATATCTTCATTAGAAAAATGTCTATTTTACCCATTTTGTAATTGAGTCATTTCTCTTTAAGAGTTATTTTTATATTCTGGATACTAGATGCTTATCAGATAAATAATTTGCACATATTTTATGGATTCTGTAATTGTCTTTCATTTTATTGATAATATCTTCTGAAGAACAACATTTTTATATTTAAATAAAGTCTAATTCATCTTTTTTTTTCATTTGTAACTTTTGCTTTTGGTGTCATACCTAAGAAATCTTTGACAAATCCAAAGTCATGTGAATTTACTATAAGTCCCTCTAAGATTTTCATAGTATTAGCTCTTACATTTATGTTTGTGATACTTTCTGAGTTTATTTTTATATATTGTGTGAGGGATTCAACTTAATTCTTTTGCATGTGGATATTAAGTTTTCCCAAATCTGTTGAAAATATTATAATTCCCCATTGAATACCCTTGTTTGAACTTTTGTCAAAAAATCATGACCACAGATGAATAGGTTTATTTTTCAAATCTTACTTTTTCCCTTGATCTATATATCTAACCTCATGCCAGTATCATATTGTACTGATTATTATAGACTTGTAGTAAGTTTTATAATAGGGAAAGGTAAGTCCTCCAACCTTATTCTTATTTTTCAAGATTGATTTTGCTATCTACAGTCCTTTGCATTCCATTATAAATTTTAGAATGAGTTTGTTCTTTTCTATAAAGAAGGCACCTGGAATTTTCATAATTATTACACTGAATCTGAACATCTTTTGGGAAATATTGCCATCTTAAAACTTTGTTCTATTAACAGAGGATATCTTTCCATTTATTTAACTTTAATTTATTTAATATATTTTCTAGTTTTCAGCACACAAGCATTGCAATTCTTTTGGTTACAATATTTTTGCTAAATATATTATTCCTTTTGAGGCTATTGAAAAATAGGAAAGTTTTCTTAATTTCATTTTCAGATTGTTCATGACTAGTATATATAAATATAGTTGAATATTTGTATATTAATATTGTATCCTGTTACTTTACCGAACTCATCAGCTCTGATTATATGGTCTGTGTGTATATTATATATTATATATATTACATATATATTATATATATATAATCATGCCATCTGAAAGTTGTTTTACTTCTTCATTTCCAGCCTGGATAATTTATCTTTCCTGCATAAATGTCCTGGCTAGAAATCCTATACAGTGCTGAATAAAAGTGAAAAGATCAGATATTCTTGTGGGTTTCCCATCTTAGAAAGTTTTCAGTCTTTCATCATTAAGTGTGAAGTTAGTTGTGGGTTTTTCCGAGATGTCCTTTATCAGGTTGAGGATATTTCCTTCCATTCCTAGTTTGTTGGGTATTAGTTCTGAAAGTGTGTTGGATTTTGTCAAATGCTTTTTCTGTATCTATTGAGATGGCCATATTTTTTTATTCTGTTAGTATGATGTATGATATTGATTGATTTTAATATGCTTAACAAATCTTGCATTCCTGGAATACATCCCACTTGGTAATGATATATCATCCTTTTTATTAAAGCATACTAAAGTCCGTTTGTTAGTATTTTATCTATATTCATAAAAATGTTGACTTGTGACTTTATTATAATATATTTGAATTTAGAATTAGGGTAACACTGTCTTCATAGAATGAATTAAGAATCAGTCATTTATTTTCTATTTTTTTTTTCTTTTTGGAGAAGTTTGAAAAGGATTGGTATCAATTATTTTTTAAACATTTGGTATAATACATCAATGAAACAATCTGGCCCTGGGCTTTTCTTTGTTAAATGTTTTTCTATTACTAACTCAATCTGTTTAGGTCTATTCAGATTTTCTATTTCTTCTTGAATCAGTTTTAGTAGGTTGTGTGTTTTTAAGAATTTGTGCAGTTCATCCAGGTCACCTAATTTGTTGTAATAGGATTACTTATAGTATTCCCTTATAATTCTTTTTACTTCTGTAAAGTGAGAAGTAATGCCATTACCATAATTCTTGATTTTAGTAGTCTTCTCTCTTTTTCCTTTATCAGTATATTTAGAGATTTTTCTGTTTGTTTTTAGGAATTTCTCTATTTTTTTATTCCCTGTTTCAGTTATTTCTGCCTAAATCTTTATTTCCTTCCTTCTTTTTGCTTTGAGTTTAATTTTCTCCTCTTTTTCCAGGTCTTTAAGGCAGAAAATTGATTTACAGTCTTTGTCCTTTATTAAAGTGGATATTTGGTTCTAGATCTAGATATAGACCTTTTTTTTTTTCTTTAAGGATTGTTTTATTGTATTACACAAATACTGATCTCTTGTGCTTTTGTTTTTATTCACCTCAAGTATCTTCTAATTTCTCTTGTGATTTCTTCTTTGCTCATTTATTATTTAGGAGCATGTTGTTTAATTTCCACATAATTTTGAATTTTCCAGTTTAAATATCAACCTAGTAGTTATCAGAAATACTAAAAGCCTTTTATACAATATATGTCTTCAAATTGGGCAAAGCAACAAGATCTGTGAAGCTGATATCTGGAGCCCTGGAAGACCCTGTCCAACCCCATTACTACCATCTTGCATCTTCTTTTCTTTGTCCTATACCCTGTGAAGGTAATTTGACAGGATGTTATTTGAGGAGAAAGATAAAAGTGAAAATGGTGTCTACTCTAATTTTTCTGTCAAATGTTACTTCAGGCAGGAAAACACATCCTTAAGGGTCATTCCAGCAAGTTAAATCTTTACTTACTGTTGTCTCCAACCTTCCCAGCTTCATCCCCTACTGTCTGGACCTGGTGAATGAAGAGAGTAAAACTTAGATACTGGCGATTTTAAAATGGTGGGGTGATTGAGTAGAAAAATTTGCTCTTTCCACTAACACTGATAGTTCAATATTTTGATATCACAAAGCAGCATAAATTACTGATGATGATTCTATTGAAAGAAGTCTCCAGAGAACAAGAGTAAAACCTAGTTCACTTAGCAAACACATGCCCTGAGATTACAGTCAGTAAATTACTCACAATCTGTACTTGTCCTAACATTTAAAACACACATGAGGGGTTCTTGTTGTGGTTCAGCAGGTTAAGGACCCAACAGTTGTATCCGTGAAGATGTGGGTTTGATCTCTGGCCTTGCGTGGTGGGTTAAGGATCTGCTATTGCTGTAAGCTGTGGTGTGGGTCACAGATACAGCTCAGGTCCTGTGTTGCCATGGCTGTGGCATAGTCCTGCAGCTGCTGCTCTGATTCAGTCCCTGGCCCAGGAACTTACATATGCCACAGGAGCAGCTGTTAAAAAAAAAAAAAAAAGACGCATGAGTTGCGTATGTGCTTTTTAAAATAAATTCCTGTCTTAATGAAGTAAAAAAGAATGGCACCCTAGAATACAGCATAATCCATTTTGCAGACCTTTTCATTAAAATACTGTGATAGCTTCTGTGCAGTAAGATTCCATGCTCATGTCCAGCTGCCCCTGCAGCATGGCTCCAATGTAAATCACTGAAGTATCTTTATTATTTGACCCAAGGGAAAGTGTAAGGCATGAGAAAAGAGTCAGCTCTTAATATATATTCAGTAAATTTTGTAGCCTAAGTTACTTGCACAGATAAAATGAACTTAGTAAATTACATTATTTTTCAGTTTTTATAGAACACCTTGGGTGTCAGTAGTTTCCAGAGTCTACACACATTCTTGTTAGTGATGGGTGTGGTATATGCGTAAGACTCGAGAGGGTTGATGAAAAAGTTCAGGAGAGGGCAAAAACTTTGCCACGTGATTGAACTAAATCAAAAGGTGATGTGCTCCTACATCCTGGTAATGACCACAAAGGCTAAGTGTGAGTGTCACACAATGGATGTAGCGTTAATCCTATAGACGGGGCAGAAATCCTGGATAACTTTCTTTAGCACATAGTATGGTGCTTTGTACACAATGGACATTAACTGAATACTGTGGTTGACTACAAAAGAAATAGCAGAATAAGGGAATATAACACTAGAGAAGCAAAATTCTTTTTTAATATTTTTTTTAGCCACTAAGAAACAAAAATTTCTGCTGCTCTTGCTATGCTAGGCTTTAAAATAATGATTTCATGTATTTTAAAGATAGAACCACATTAAAATCCATATTTAAGGAGAAAACAATGGAAAATAACCAGGGAAAATTCCTAGCATAGAAATGACCAAAGTAGTTTGGGGAAAGTAAAATATTCAGACAAGCCAGGAAGGTGAGGAGAATGCAGTGTGGGGATATTCTTCAACAGTAATGTCTTTTTAGCATCAACTTATCCCAGGGTCAAATAAGAGAATGACTGAAAGTTACCCATGTGCAGCGTTGGTGGCAACAATTTTTGTAGATGATAAAAGCGGCAAAAGAGAGGAGAAAAAGGACTCAGGATAAGTATATGTTGGATGTCAGCAGGTTGAAGGAGTTGACTCTCAATGGTTTCTATTTTCCCTTTTGAGTGGGAGGAAAGGTTATTCCCGGGGTGTGGGGAATTGGAATTAGGATAAATGTTTTGGAGCAGTGATACTGAGTTGGAAAGCGTTGCTATGAAGAATGGGTGAGAGAGCTGACTAGGCAGCCCTGTGGACCTCAGTAGTGTTGCAGAAATTGATGATAGAGGGTCATAAATATTTTAGTGGAGAACCAAGAACTGCTGTGAATTTTCCTCTTACACACTGGGTTTCTTTTAAAGTAAGGACTATATGTTAAGTCTCTAACCTCAGCAGATAATATAATGCCTGTAACATAATCCTATATAATGATCTTCAATTATTTACTGTAAAACAAAATGCTAACCTATGTCACAAGATGTTAACGGCAACTATTGATTGTTATTTGTGGACATCAATAGATAAATAAACTTCCTTGTTTTCCTACTGTGCCAACTATGTCCCCAAACTCTTAATTACACTATAGTTCTCCCTTCTAATAGCTCTTTCTCTGTGGTTCAGTATTTTCCCAGTTAAGTATTTTTCCAATCAAGAGGATTTAGAATACTAATCATCTATCAAAATTAGTAATTGAAAAATCTTTTAAATGGATATTCTTGGTATCCTGGCTGTATTTGATTAAAAAAAAAAAAAGACAACATCCTACTTATATAGTGAAAAGTTTTTCTTAATTGGCATTTCCAAACTTTATTTCCTTCACAGCCAAGATACTATGTCTTAACAGTAAGCAATTAGATTCAGTTTCAGTTTGTAAAATCAATATCTTTAGTGCTAGCTCAACAGTATTAGACATCTGTATTTCATGCTAACCAAATAGAAAATGCATCTATATCTTTTGTACCATAAGACTCTCGACAGCTTCATAGCCAAAACTTGAATTAAAACTCAAAATTGATTCAGTGAAAGACAACCAATGATCAAGGACATTGTCTCTGTTTTCTTAATGCCTTGTGATGACTTTTGTTTCCATGCGTATGGTTAGAAGTAAGCAATCATGATTATTCAAAAAAAAAAAAAAAGAAGAAGAAAGGAGGAGTCTGGGCTTGCATTCTTCATAGACTAATGTGAAGGAATCAACTTCAGTGCATGATGGCCAATCTCAGCCATGTCATGGGACAGCTGGAACAAGGTATATTCCACATCGCTTCAAAATAATTTCTGTACTTTTCCATTCATTTTAGCTATGTGAAAGAAGGAGACGGGCTGGGACTCAGGAAGATCACATAGCTGACGGCTTTCTAAATGAGACTATATGGGACGTATAAGAACATCAGGCCTTCATTCTAAACTGTGCAGACACTAGACGTCACTTAAAAAAGTATGCCAGAGAAAAAATTGCTTGATCACAGCCATGCTTTAATATCTTTAATGCTTATCTATGATTAGGGGTAAAATGGCTTTAAATTTTTTTTATTTTTTTTAGAAATTCTGGCTTTTCTGTGAAGATCAGCCTCTTCCTAAGCTACCTCAACTTCAAATATTCTGCTGGCAGTGTCTGCACAAGAGGCTGCTAGGCTTCAGTCTGCATGGGCCCTGGGATTCTACAGGGTCTAGAATCCTATGGTGCATGTCTATTCATTTCAAATAGTTTTCAAAAATAGAAAAAATGTGAGAGGATGAATGCTTAATATTAAATGAAAGGGATCTTGTGCTACAAAGCACACATTCTGCCTCCGTTGTATAGAATCATAATTTTGAGGTTGAAATTTATATTCTTAATGTAATTTCAAAGTGGAACATAGCTTTTAAAACAGTAAAACAATAAAGGTGGCCATGCATAGCTTACAGATATCGCCATGCTGATAATGCCTGCACTGAGGTGTCAGAGTTCTCCATGCATAGGTTACTTTTAAAGCCAGTCAAGATACCAAGGTAAGTATTAAAACACTTGAACCATACTCTGAGAAAATAAGGAGCAAGCAAGAGAAATGCCTATGAGTTTTGCATCAACACTTCTAATATTGAGACTTCAATTCTCATTTTGTTTCTGCCTGGGTTCTCTAGGCACTCTATAATGTTAATTATGTCTTACAATTCCAGGATATTATTAAGAATATGTGAACTCCTCATTTATATTATTTTTTATTTGCATTTTTCTTATATATCTTTAGAAATTGAATAATAATAAAAGGTAAAAAATCAAAAATCTCCTTACGAATCACAATGGTGAGTATGGAATAGGCACTTGGTATAGAACCTTGTACCTAATTAATAGAATTTGGTGCTGATAATTATATATATTTACTTTCCAAGCTCTAAGGCCGTAAATGGATATGTAGTTGCAAATGTGATGTCTTTAGTTGGAAAATGCAAATGAAAATTTTAGTAACCAGTCTTCCAACACGATGCTGGCCTTACAAATGAGAGGTGGTTTTGGAAATCAATTACCTCAACTTTCATTTTCCTTACCTGGGTAATATTTTCAAATGCATTAATGTTCAATTTAGGTTATTAAGTATATGACAAATCTGAATATCCATTGCATGTTTTATCTCATATTTTAACATTTTTATCTACTTACACAAAGAGACAGATGAAGAACATTTTTATTGTAGGATCAATTATACCATATTGATAAATGAAAATGACACTGTACCTTATTATTATCATTAATAAAACCATTCCTTCATTGGGAAACTTCCATCATTTTTTTCTGAAAGCTCAAGATTTTCCTCACTAGTATATGTCATTTATATTTAGGAAGCAACAAGAAATAAAGAAAGAAAGAGAAACAGTTTACACCATAAGTTTTACTATTGTCTTCTGCCTCCCAGCCCCCTCAACAAAAATAACAAAATTATTTGAACTCTCCGGAAAGAGTTTGCTGTGATTAATTGCCTTTCTGGTGTGTGTGCTACACTTCATTTTATGATTAAGATTTCTGACTCAAGAAATTGTCAGCGAAAGATAATATATCAAAGTTTAAATATCAGTAATAAAACAGTACAGGAGATATTCTGTGACTACTTAGAACTGAAAGCATTTTATTGAAAAAGGTTTGTTTTCTTTGGCAGCCTTCCATGACCTCCTACTGTTGACAAAACTAGCAGCCTGTCCTGTTTGAAGTGTAACTGCGGCAGAAGCCGCTGCCTCAGAGCACTTACAGGATTTATTTCTAAATTAATATTTTCATCGAACACGCGATATACCTTACATAATCTTTAAATTATAGGAAAATGCTAGAAGGGTGTTCTGCGACTCACAGGCTGAAGTCAGGGTGGAGATTTATGGCTCTCTCAAGTCGGCATTTGTGACTGACCTACAGCACACCAGGACTGCTATTTCCCTTTCCTGATTCATGATAAGTGCAGCTGCCTCCAAATAAGCCCCCGGAGCCCATTAATGCTTAGTCCATTCCCTTATGGTAAATATGCACATCTCCAGTCTCACTTTTTCATGTTTAGCTATGATGAAGTTGAATAGAAAATCAGGTTGCCTTTGCTTACTTGAAATTCTTTGCCAAGAGCCTTGCCACCAAAGTGTGGGTGCCCCAAAGTCAATCTTTCCTCTGGCTTTAATTAAGGGGATGCTTGCTGGTGTAGTTGAATCTCACTCCCCCCCCTCCCACACACACATGCACGCACACACACAAATCACAAAATTGTTTTCCCCTTGCAACCTGGGTTTTAAGGTCCTGGTCTGTGATGCCTTCCGATGTTTCCCCTGCTGCCAGCACCATAGCTAATTAACAAAATTGCATAAAGATTGATATGAAGGTAAATATTAAAGGCACAAAAGGGAAGGGAAAGCAAATTATTTCAAATGTCAGAAAAGCCAAGACATTCATCTTCCCTGCCGCAATTTGTTTTTCGTTAATAAAATATACATTGTTTTCTGCTCGGAAAAGTTATTAGTGGCAACACAGTCTGCATGAAGCTTTGTCTCTTTCGAAATGAAGTCTTTGTTTAGACATCGGTGATGGGGGTTTTGTGCCATTGTCTAATCTGTCAGATTAGATGAGCAAGTGTATTTAGGGGTGCAAAGATGTGCAGCCACACCTGCTGTGCAAAGCTGTGAATTCACAACTCTTCTGACTATTAAAATGTGTTATGCTGGGAGCTCTTTTGTTGTAATGGAACTGTTGGTGGTTACGTGTTTGAAGTGGCGCAAGTGTCAGGCCTTATTACAATCATAATAATCACTCCAAAAATAACCTCATATTTTGACCATTTCATGTTAATGTGAAACAAATTAAAGGCTAAGCACCTAATAGATTTGGAGAGGCTAAACTGATTTTTGGACTCAAATTTTTCTAAGCAAAAACAGAAGTCCATTAATGCAATAATATTCATGGTCCAGAAAAAACCTACAGTTGTCTGAAGAAGAGTTTTGAAATAATACAGGAAGCAAACAAAGGATACACAACAAAATACGAAGCCAATGTTGTGACAGTAAAATTATTGTCAGGAGAATGATATTAAATGTGATCCTTAAAGAATGTTAATTATCATTTCTTTATTTGTTGATATTTGTGCTCTTCATATGAACATACCATGATATTTTATTCCGTCAGCTAAATATTGGATTTTGCCTAAGCAGAGATAATGCTTTCTATTTATCCCTAATTACAAGGCCATTTTTTTTTTTTTTGCAGGTTCTATTATTTTACTGTGCTAAAATGCAGCTACATTTAATAACCTTTTATAACAAAACAAGATAATACTAACTGCCTCATTTATCAACTTATCACACGGTTTCTTAAACCTACTTTTCTGCCTAATTTGTATTTTTGATAGTGTGTTTTCTTCCCTGTTTTGCATATTGGTACCCATTAAAGACTGTTGGAGTGACTGAGAAATCTATAGGAATTTCTTCGGCATGAGTTTGCACAGTATTTGCTGAAGAATAAGAATTTTATATTTACAATATTCTAAAAAAAAAAAACAAACAAACATAAAAGGAAATGAAAAAAAAAAAAAAGAACAAAATGGTAAGCCAAAAGAGCCTCTGTTGTCACTTTTATAACACTAAGCAGCTTGTGGCAGGTTTAATAGACCCTAATCTAGAGAGGCCTTTTTAGAGACCTTGGACCTGTATGGCCTCATTAATTCAAATGGTACGTGACAGTTCAGAGGTGTCCTAAACCAGCCGTCACCTGCATAAACAGGCTCAGATGCCAGTGTGGCACGTACACTGTCCTCAGATCAGAATTCGTCATCCTCAATAGCAATGATTAGAGAAAACCTCAAAAATACAAATTTTTTTCTTCTATAAATACTAATGAAATCTGAACATGAGGTATAGTTCATTCCTTTCTAAAATAGACCTTAAAATATTTTTAATACTCCCCTAGAATAAGATAATGCAAACTTAGAATAGATATTGGTTAAAAATAATTGAAAGATATTGGCCTTCTTCAACTCTTCCAAAATTGTCATTTTATAGAGACTTGGGCATACAATTAGGTTGTTCTCATTTGACAATCATCACCATGCCGAGACCCAGATTTCATATGTGTAACATCTGGATTGTCCTGCAGATGTAGCAGGGTGACAGCTTCACACATTCCTTGAAAAGAGGCATCCACACACTGACAGTTACTCATCATTCAGAAAAAGAAAAAAAAAAATGAAAGATTTTCCTCCTGACTCTTAATTTAGGCTAATCTATGTAAAATGCATTATCTAATAACAATCAGCTTAAGAGCAGTTTCCTGACACAATTGGAAATTGTAGCTGGTCTGGATTATAGCAAGAAATATTTTACCTTGTGATAGAAAGGGGAAAAAAGTTTTACTGAAGGCCAAACTTTATATGAGGATGGAAATTAAGAGTAATCGAAGATTTGATTTAATTTAATTAACTTTGTAATAATCTTAAATTACCTCTTTTTTAATCCTTATATAATTGCCCAATAAAGACATTGTGAAAATGCTAAAATAATATATAAACTGACTATTTTAGTTAAATCAGCACCAAACTAATTTCTAGCCATTACTTGCTGAAAGAAGTCTTCTCGATAATAGGATTGTTCATCTCAAAGCTTTAGAAAGTAATAAAAATATTTAAATATATGCAAACTGATACATACATATTTTTCTTTTTAAGATGAAATTTTAAATAAGCCTTTAATATTTACATTAAAATTAGTCCTCCTAATAATATTGGTGTTTTAATCACTTACATTTTCCTCAGAACCCTGTGCCTTTGTTTTCCTGGAAAGTTTTATTCTGGATACACAAAAAACTGATGCTTTCTTAAACTTTGCTGCACAGATGACATTTTTTAAAAAGGCAGATCTAACAAAGATTGGCTTCCATTTCCTGAAATTAATGAAAGCCACTCTGCAATGAATCTTTAGGAGAGAAAGTACATTATTTTATGGAAGATATTTTAAAAATGTTAAGCACACTTCTGTAGCTTTGCGGTATATCCAGTCCAGCTACAAAGATTCAATACTCTGACTTACATTTTTACGTGCTGGATTAGTCTTTATATTTGTTTTGATAGAAAAGCAGGCAACAGCCTATTTCATGGACAATAAATTCAAGATAGTAATGATGAGCCAGTATTGCCTGAGCTAAGTGCACCCAGATTGGAGGGTCACATATTTGACCTCGATCTAGTATGGTCCTTAATGAATCTATATATTTGATTAGAGTTACTGTTTTTTTATGGCTCAAAATAGCTTTGCATGGAAAACTAGCTCATTTTAAGTGAGTTGAAAGAATCATTTTGCTTCCAACCCATCTCTAAAACTTTTCCAAGGACTTTTAAGCACTTGCTTTAAAATTCTAACCTTCCAGAAAGCTGTGCCTCTCTTTTCCAATTCTGGTTTTGCTTGACAACTCCATTGCATGGGGGGAAAAAAATACCTTTCTGCCATCGTTGAATGGTATGAATATTTCTCTTTTTCAAATAATCAGTGCAATTACCGGGATATTGGATTAAAGCACTAGTATTGCAGTTATTTCAGAATTTTTCCAATCTTCCCTGCCTATCCCATTCATAGAACAGAATTCAAAGAATTGAAGTGTAAGTAACAGTAAAAAAAAAATCAAGAGTAAGGATTAGAACTCAGAGCCATTATATGTCTTTAGTTCTGTTTTTGTGTTTGTGTGATTTGTTTCCTTTATTAATTGTTTCCATTAGTATTCCATCAGCTTCAAAATAATTGGGCTTTTTATGGGATCCAGACCCACATAGCACCATTAATGTTCCGGTGTGGGTTTGCCTGCAATGCACCTGCTTTATTATTCAGTAGTCTTTTACAGTCACCCTGCTTCTACAGTATAGCTCTCTCCTTATCTGTGCTTCCAACTCCATCTACCTGTCTCTCAGCTTCTCTCACTGCACCACTCACTCTTAATTCAGGGAAGTGATTTCTTACTTCTTGTCACTCTCTTTCTTTCTCCCACTCACTCTCAATCTATCAGAACTTGTTTCCTGATTCTGTGACTTCTCTGGACTCACGTTATTTCCCTCATACATTCCTCTTTCAGAAATATGGTTGAGATTTTTCTTTCCTCTTTTTTTTTTAAATTCGGCTTTCTGAAAGTCTTCTTTCCCTTTATTTTTTTTCTACCTTTTGGGACTTGGAGAGAAGAAAAATTAGACAGTAAAATACCTATTTCACATCACTAGGTAAACTCTTGAAAAAGTAAATATATTCTAAAAGTTTCTAAAAGTATGAAATGGTAGGCTTCCATTGTCTTACTCATTAACAAATGGAATGAATGTTTTCAATCAAGGGTATTTAGAGATGAAACTTTTGGCTCCTAGGTGTGAGGTATTGTTCCTAATAACAGCAAACAATGAGAATACAAATAGGTTGTTCCTATTTCCAATTGTGTTTTCTAGTTTTGGACTCAGGTCTGAATCTGCAAAGAGCAAACATGTTGGGATTTTAAGTTTTTTAGTGTACCACCTCATATGCTTGGATTGCTTTTATATTTTACTCTTCCGCATTCTGAAATGTGTTGGTCACAATTCTTTTTAATATATGATCTTGATTGGATGTGTCTATGGCAAAATTATAGTGTCAGAACAGTTAAGTCATTATAACAATATCAGAAATTGCAAGTGGAATTCAGTAGTTAGAAGGATTTTTAAAATAGCTTTAATATATCCCTAGCCCTTCACAATGAATACAGTATATAGATCAATGAGTTTTTCCTAAGTTTTAAAGGTAAAACAAAAATGTGACTTAAAAAGAGACTAGTGCATCTACTTTAGAACTTCTCACTTGGTTACAAACAAGGTAAATTTTAGGTCACATGCCACCAAAAGTAAGCATTACAGAAATGATAATTTTAATGTTTACTTTAATTCCATATAATTCCAATTTTGAATGGGAATTCTGTCAAATGAACACTGCCTTAAACACACACACGCACACACCACATACACATCTCTATTGGCATAGAGATCTCCAAATACTAATGAAAGTGAGAAGGGCTAGGAAAAACCAACAAACTTTAGGGGAAAAAGAAATCCCATAGTAAAAATAAATTGAGGACACTAGAGAAATCTCTGCTATCTTTGTAACATCATTTGTAAATTAACTTTTTTTTCCTCAGTAAGATAGTCACACAAGTGCCCTTCCAATAATTACTAGGGGGAAAAAAACTTGAATGATAAAAATGCAATTCAAAAGAAAATAAATTGATTTTTTTTTTTTGGCTCCATGTAATTGTCACATAAGTAGGCCATAAGCTATGATGTAGGCAACGCCCATGGCTTATTGTAAATAAGCTCACATTTCCATAGTCCATTTTCACACACTCTAATAAACAGAATAACATATTTAACATGATGGTAAAACCCAATTTTCTCCCACCTCTCTTGACAATAATTCCGTAGCTCAATATTCTGTACATTTTGGCTTAAGAGGATAAAGTATTTTTTTTTTTTCCTAGTGATACTAATCTATTTTGCTGTCTTAGCGGGGATACATTAACCAGGCCGAACTCTGAACGCGTTTTTATTTCTTACTGTAGAAAAGACAGCCAGATAGCTCATTAAAATATGTCAATGAATAATAACTTCTTCCTTTAAATTAACTAATATCTAAGTTTAATGAAGCTCAGTTTATAGTGATTTTCTGGCTGAAGGGCTCTTCTTTCTGCCTAATTATGTGCGAGGCTTTCAGACAACAAGGCGTGTCTTTAACATTAGATAAGAACCTGAGCTTTTATCTCAATCAATAGTCTTTAGCCTTTGAACTTGTGTCAGGGGAAGACCAGTCCGTCATGTTCAGTTCTACCTGATCTCTTTTTCTTCTTGATGCATGCTGCCATTTACAAAAGAAACACACACACACACAGGCACGCACACACATACGGGCTCACTCACGCATGCTCATACACACCCACGCGCACACCTAAAATATAAGCCGGCAATGTGTTTAGATTATTTGCCCGTCTGTGTATGTGCATGCGCACAAGCAAGTGTGGACAGGATCCTTTATAGCTGTAAAGATGTGTGACTGTAATGATGATGTTAAAATTTTCTTGTTTCCTTTCACTGGGCTTTGTGTATCTCAAAGGAGCCCCATATGGTGCTCTTTGTCCGTGTCATTACCTCGTTACAGCCACTGTCTGCCAGCCAAAGGTAGACGGAGCGCTGCAGCTGTAGACAGCGATACAACTGGAATTGTCTAAGGTCAACAGTGCCGTAATTACTTTAAAATGTCAGCGTACAATAAAATACAACAGTTCATCTGGCAGAAAGCAAATTAGCTTTGACCATAGCGTAATTACCCTTTTCTCAGCACCATTAGAAGAGATCAAATCTCCACATTCAGTGTTTGAGGAAAGGCCATCAGAGTACACTCTACCTGACAAGGATGCACATTTGCCATTTTGAGATGTAATTAATTGTCCCTATAATAGAAATTTTTATATTTGACTCTGGAATTGAAATGTGTAATAACCTGGCTTCTTCATTTTAACCATTTCGATGCTGGAAAGAAAAGTGTTTTTCCAAGTGCAAATAAGTAGTGTCAGTATCATCCGAGAATATTTGTCATTTTGATAATAATTAGCTCTACGGCAGGAGTAATTTTTCTGAACTACTTCTATGCATATTAAGAGTTGTACCAATATCCAGATACTCCATCAGAGGAACCAAATTAACAAATTAACAGCCTTAAACTCTTCCTTTCATAGCTTCTTTTTCTTCTTTGCACATGTATTTCCTATGTAGCTGGGATAACGTGAAGTGGCTTTTAGACAGACTTGTTAAAGGTTGATTTCTGCCAGTGATCTTCATCTACACTTGCACCTCACATAAAAGGGCAGTCTAGGTAAAAGAGCACCCCTCCCCCATCTCCCACAGGATTAATGTGCCATTATGCCAAGACATCCTCTTTTTCTTCAAAGACACTCATCATTAATGGTGGAGGGTACAAATGCACCAATGATACAGTAATTTGATTAACTCAAACAAACAGCAAGGAGCTGACCAGTGACAGTCCCTGTAGGGCAAAGACTTCACTGCTTGTTGACTTTCATTAATATTTAAGGGCGCCAAAGATGCTTTAAGATGATTTGAAATGACCCTAGGTGTCTGAGCAGCATTTCTCCTTGTGCCTGGTTGTAGATACACATGAAAAACAGCTGTTTTGGATCACAAGAGCCTTGTGCTGTATTTAGGGAATTCCACCACCATAAAGATGTTTACATTTTCTTGATGTTTCATTCACTGTGTTGTGGGCTTCTTTATAGTTTTTCGAATGAAAGCGAGTTCTCTTGGGTTCAGAAATCTCCCTCTTGAGCACAGATTTCCTGGGGGGAAACTATCTATGAAATCAACAAGGAGCTTTATACTTGGCAAGAAAATTCTTAACATGAACCCTTCTTACTGAACCATTGCTAGTTTTAATGTGCTAAAGCCAAAACAATAAACAGGCTTTCTGGTAAAATCACTGTAGCATATCATTGATCAGTTTATCTCTTCAGAGCAGAAAATTATGGTACATACTGAGCTTTCTCCCCAACTGCTGGGTTGCTTTGTTCTTCCTCAGTGTCATTTATAATTCTTAGGTCATTTCACATTGTAAGAAAAAAAGAGGCCAGAAAAACATCTAAAAAGTAAGAAAATGGTCAGATAAAGATTTTAAAATAGTTGTGAGCATTTAGGAAGAAAGGGAAATTCTTTTTTTGAGGTCCGTCTAATCCTAGATTAAATCAAGATGATTTTGAATATATTTAATGGGTAATTTGCAGAATTCAGGGAAGTAAATATCACAGGGTGAGCTTGAAGGACTTGGTTAGACTGACACTTTTAAACTGGCAAGATTGACCAAACTGGAACTTTCAGCCGCCTGTGAATACCATAAATTAATGGCTCACTGTTAATGGGAAAGAGATGTAAATTTTTCCAGCCAACACTTGGAAAAGCCTTTGGTAGGCTAATCAGGCCTCTAAAATAGTCTGAAGTTGGCATTAGCCTTGAAGTTAACACTTTTGACAATCTTACGCCAATTCACCTTTACTTTCACCTTTTCCCAACAAACTCTCTGCTCCAGCCATGCTGTCCCCACCTTCCATATCCCTGCCATGTAACCATGGGTCTCTCCACCTCAGTTCTCAAAAACGCTCTCTCTGTGTTGCCTTCCCTACTGCTTGTTACCCTCTAAAAAAAGATTTATATCCCACTGTCCATCTCAGTGGTACATCCATAAGGCTGCCTTCCATGATCATTTCACAATTAGATCTTTCTTTTCAGAAAATCTAAAAATTCCATTATTTGTAGAAATAACTCCACCAATTATACAATTATCAGGTATTTTGTATTTCACCTGCTATTTTATTTGTGTAAATCTTGTTTTAATAATAAAAATTAGTTCTTATTGATGACAATGATCACATATTGTCATTGCTTCCACCATTGGTCTTCTGTAATGCTATGCACATAATAGGTATTTTTTTTAAAAAATTAACAAAATAATTTGTTCAAGAATTTGGGAAATTTAGCAAAAAATAGAAAGGGATTCATCTGTTTATAAAATTAGTGATTATTAATTATGTTGATGAAAGTAATTAAGAGAAATACAAAATTATAGATTCCTAAATCCCAACAAACACTTCTTTAAGTTTCTATATTAAACTCAAAAGCATACACTTGTTTTCCATTGATCTAGTGGCATACACTAAATAACTCAAAGTGAAGGCATAGTCTACAAATACTAAATGACATAAAGCCAGGAAGATATAAATCAAAAGCTAACATAGTTTGCTCTGTTACATTTCTGGTATGTGGGAAAAAATAAAAGCAAGCATTCTTGAGGAAATCACAAAATAGATTTATCAAAAGATGTAAAAATGTAAAGAGAGAGATAAATCTTGGGCGGGAGAGATTAAAACTAACATTATGTGCAACAGTTAGAACTAACATGTTCCTTATGGAATTTGGCCTATATTGCAGAAAGGCTCAAAATCTGTGTAGAAAACAATGCCCATCAGTTTTTCTCAATCAATTGAGTAATCATTTAAAGGCATGCAATTATTATTTGACATTTTCTTTACATCAGTAACCACAATTGGTAAGACTATATTTTTATAATGAAGTATTTGTTAAAACTATTAGCCTACTCTACTTTTTTCCTTTAAATATTGACACCAGAAAACATTTCCTTTTCAATTAGCTGAAGTAATTAAATCTTTCTTCATCTAAAGTGCATGTAGAATTAGGTATGAAGGCCTAGTACTGAGAGCTTCAGAAGAAAAATAAAGACAAGTTTAACCTGAGGAATTAAAGATGTTTTGATTTATGCAGGTTTATTTTAACCCTTTTCATATTACCCCTTAGTTTGGAGCTATTTAATTTTACATATGATGATAGCAGTCCTAATAATTTTCAGTGGTAGGCTCGTTGACTACTCTCTGAGATAACTATTTCATGTCCTTCCTTCTCTTGTTAAAACTCAATCCCTCCACCATTCTCATTCTCAGCAGATGACTTTGCTCTCATTCCACTGACAACAAAACAAAACAAAACAAAAACAAATGACTTATATCTCTGATGAAGATGAGATTAGAGGGGCCAGGTTTATCCTCCAGGCCCAAATAACAAAAAAGACAAAATATAAAGAATAAAAAGTTTTCAAGACAATGGAAATCAGGCAACAATGAATAGTAATTCCTGAGAGATGGGAACTCAATTAGGTAAGCTCTTTTATAACTACATTTGGCAGCCTTAAAAGAGATACCAGGTTGTGGTGCAGAGTGCTAAAACTCTAGGGAACCCAGTACTACTCCTGCATTGAGGAAATAGAGCTGAGAGTCTGGGGAAGTGAAGGTAAGTATATATCCCAGGGCAGAGAAACAGAAGAGAGAGTTGCATGGGCTCCAGAGACCTGCAGAAAAAACTCAACAGAGCTATGATCAGAGTCTTGAATATGAAGAAGCCACCCAAAGCCAGAGAAAGAACCACCTATCAGGATTAAAGAGAACAGTGCCAAGGGTTACACAGAGTCTAGAATAATGCCTGCTCTCAACAACTAGATAAGAAAAACTGACAATTCATGGGACTCTAGGTTCACTACTCAAGGAGGTCTTACCTCAATAGTGAAAAATAATTAGTTGTAAACCAAGGACTGTTTCCTATCTTAAAAATTATCATCAAATACCTAAATGGTTTTTAGTAACCTAATTTTGTTCCAAAGGAAAATTCAGGAATATTTGTAGAAGTACAAAATATGCAGAATACAGTGAGGTAAAATTAACAATGTCTAGCATCCAATCAAAGATTATCAGACATGCAAAAAAGCAGGGGAACAATATACATAATGAAAAATCAATCCATAAGAACAGATATTAGAATGAGCAGAAAGGAATTAAAACAGTTATAATCGTATCCTCTATGTTAAAAAATCGTTGAGATATGAAAGATATAAAATAACAAGCAACCAAACAAAATACCTAAATAAAACTTCTAAATGGGAAGCTACAAAATTTGAGATGAAAAATAAATGGATGATTAGTAGCAAATTATACTGCTCATAAAAATTGATGTAAAATTCTAAACATAATTTCAATATATATCTAACAATATATAGAAAAGATAGGAGTTCCTGTCATGGCTCAGTGGTTAACGAATCTGACTAGGAACCATGAGGTTGCAGGTTCAGTCCCTGGCCTTGCTCAGTGGGTTAAGGATCTGGCGTTGCCGTGAGCTGTGGTGTAGTTTGCAGATGCGGCTAGGATCCCACGTTGCTGTGGCTCTGGCATAGGCCAGCAGTGGTAGTTCCGATTCAACCCCTAGCCTGGGAACCTCCATGTGCTGCGGGAGCTGCCCAAGAAATGGTAAAAAGACAAAAAAACCAACCAAACAAAAAACAAACAAAAAAACCACAATATGATCAAATGGGGCTTAATCTCAGAAATCTAGGGTTAATCCATCATTAAAAACTAAATGCAATTCACTATATTAACAAAAATATCTCAATAAATGAAAAAGCGTTGACAGAATCCAGAAATTTATGATTAAAAAAAACTCAGCAAACTGGGATTCAAAGGGAACTTCAACTTAATAAAGGTTATCTACAAAACACCTATAACTAACAACATATTTAATGATGAAAGACTAAATTTCTTCCCTGTAAGAAAAATAGGACAGAAATATACGCACTCACCACTCTACTCAATATTGTATTGTGGTTCTAGACAGTAAAGTCAGGCAAGAAAAATAGAAGGCATTCAGATTGGAAAAGAAGTAAAACTATATTTTTAGATGACATGAATATGTAAGTAAAACATTCAGTGAAAGTTAGAGAAAAGCTATAAGAACTAATAAGTAAGTTTGGCAAGATTGCTGGATACAGAACAAATATATGTATAAAATTGATTATATTTATACTTACTAGCAATGAATAATGAAAAGTTTAAATAAACAGTGCCATTTAAAAATAGTTCTCATTCTTCTCCATTCTAGGCCTCAATTCAGTGTGCTCTGGCCACCCTGAATTGTTCTCTATTTCTCAAAATAATTTATTGTCGCCTTAGAACTTTTGCTCAGGTTATTCTCTGACAGACACATTTCTCCACTCTTTATACTCATGGCTTATTATCACATAATCTGGATCTCAGAAGAAATATCACCTCTACTGATAAGTTATCTCTGATCATCCTATCTAAAATAGCCAACCCAGCCCCCTACAATCACTTTCTATCTTTTCACCAGAATTATTTCCTTTAGAGGTCAATCGTTTACTATTCATTTGTTTATTATTGTCTTTCCCACAAAGTGGGAAGCCCCATGAGAGTAGAGACATTATCACCTTGTTCACTGTTTGTATTTTATCACCTAGAAAAATATTTCACAGATAGTAAGCACTCAACAAATAAACATATCTGAATTGTTGTGAAATGAAATAATGAGTGTTCTTTGTATATTGGTACCATACTTATAAGTGAGATACTTTAAAGTATTAGTCCATTTTTAAAGAGTTTTTGCTTTCTGTTTCGAAACATTTCAAAAAATAATTAACTTTTCAGAACGTAACCAACAGCTATTACTTGTCTCTGTGGTATCAGAAAATGTGACAGTATACTAATCCTTCCTAAGTGTCAAATAATGGCAATAGTGAGGTAGGACTATGGGCTTCAGGAGATATTTCCGCAATTAGAGTGAATAACTGTCCTGTCTACAATAGGCATGCTAGTTTCCTTGCATATTCTATTACATTTATTCAAAAAATACAATCTTAAATTATTACTTTGTCTATTTTGCAAGTTGAGAAACTGAGTCTTGGTAAAGAAAATTAACTTAAAAATTAACCTACCTATTATAACAGAGAAGGTGTATGACATAAACTAGGCCAGATTGGGGGTTGATAAGACCTGAGTTTTACCTGGTATCATTCCTATCATACCACAAAGTTTTGAGAGAAAATTTTAGGTGAATATTGCTCTATGGGTTTAGAGATTTAGAGATATATTACTTTTACCCAATTAAGAAATATTCCAAAAAAGCCAATTAAAAAATGTCATGGAGTTCCCATCGTGGCTCAGGGGTAACAAACCCAACTAGTAACTATGAGGATACAGGTTCAATCTCTGGCCTTTATCAGTGGGTTAAGGTTCTGCTGTTGCCGTGAGCTGTGGTGTAGGTTGCAGGCGTGCCTTGGATCCTGCGTTGCTGTGGCTGTGGTACAGGCTGGGAGCTCCAGCTCTGATTTGATCCCAAGTCTGGGAACCTGCATATGCTGCAGGCGCAGCCTTAAAAACAAACGAACAAACAAAAATTGTTGTTAGTTAACTTGCCCAAATTTTTCACTGATTCACATTTTAAAAAAGAACAACTATCTAGGACCATAAAGACCAGGATGATTGGGCTAATTAGAGACTCCAGTGCTAAGAAAAGCAAAGTTTCTGACTTATCGTTATATAAAAAGTTATTTTATCTGTTTTACTTATGGCCTACCACTTTTATCCTTTCATTTTTTAGTTTTATCGAAGTATGGTTGATTTATAGTGATGTGATAATTTCTGCTGTATAGCAAGGTGATTCAGTTATACATGTACACACACCCATTCTTTTTCAGAATGGACTACTGCTTTTATAGAACCATGTCATCAATACATGCAACTGCTCCAAAATGTTACATTGAGTAAGCGAAGGTAGATGGCTCAAAGCCGCGTATATCTAAGATTGTTAGCCTCATCTTCTTTTGCAAAATACTTTTAAAGTTTATGGGCTGAGGACCAATTTGGAAACTAGGCACTCTTTTTTGTTTTATCTCATTTTAAAAATTAATGGACATACACACATACAAATAACAATTTTCTATCATAAAATATTACTATCTTATTCTAATATGTAAACTTAATTACCTTTTTTTTTCCCAATGACACTATCCTCTTGTTTTAAAAGCCAGTTATTGTACATATCCCTAAATGATGGCATGTGTTAGCATAGGACTGATGGAAAAGATCAGGTGCATATGCTTAAGTAAAAAACTATGTCAGAATGAATTTCATTCTGATAGAGGGTAATAGAGACAGGCAAGGGAAAACCACATGTAAGCCATTTGCTCCTTCAAAGCATGATGCGGATTCAGACCTTCAGATAAAAATGTACAAGCTGCCAACTTCAAAGGAGGAGCATTAAAAAATGAAAAAAAAACCCCAGCAATTGAGAATTATACCTTGCATACATAAACACTTAGTGTGCACATGTGCTGGTATCTCACATTCATAGAGTGTATCTTATGTCAAACCATATTAACTTAATAGATGAATTAAGAGATAACTGTTAAAAACTCTGAATCCATAATGCTTCCTGTACATTAAAAAAATCATAAGGTACTGTAAAAATTCTGGCATATACAACATTTAACATTATTTACATTTAATTAGGCAAAATCAAATCCTACAAAGTTGGTTCATTAGATTTCTCCAAGGCCAGTTGTTTATGTAAGCACTGAATCATTAATATGCAATTTCTTCCATAATTATAAGGCTGCCAGATAAGAAACCTGCTGCCTAGGACAGATAAAGAAGCTTGGAGATAGTCACAGATATAAACCCCAATTCACACTGCTGAAACATTTGGAAAAGTCTTGCATGAAAATGTGAATCACTTTGCAGAGGCAAACAACAGGGACCCAAATGAAGCAGTAAAAACCAAGTTAATGTTTATTTGTTTTTTTCTTCTTTTCAAATGCGGAATCAAGTAGGAAAATCGGACCGATTTTTAAAATTTCAGTTAGTATTTTTTTTTCATTTAAACACTTAATTAGAAATGTAGAGATATTTTTCTCAACATAGATATTTAGCGGGAGATAAACCCAAGTTATATCTCCATTTCTGATAATAATGAGCTAAAATGTTGTCACCTTGTTTCTGTAAGTACTATTCCAAACTTATTATTGCCAAACAGGCATATCTGCAAGTTTTCTGAATTCTTTAACAAGATTTAAACATCATCTCTCACTCTATGTATAACTTTAACAATCAAACTCTCAGTGTATCCTATTTTCAGTCCTGTATGTTGATTCTCATTTAGCTTAATCTCTTCCTTTACTATGGATGGACTGTAAGTAACATCCATATCTGCTGCTTGCTCCTCTACACTTTCAGTCAAACCCACCTCAGCCTCTGCATTCTTCAGAATTTTTTCCCCAATGGTCCTTCCACTGCATCTTTCTTCTTTTCCTGGTGACCAAAAAAAATGCATGCCACTAGTACAAAGTCTCCTTCTTTGGCTAACCTCTTCCTATATATCTCCCTTTGATTCAGTGTCAGACTCCCTGTGGCTCAAACCATTGAAATTTTAGTTCTATTCCCTTTTACAGAGGACTTCTGCAGGCAACTCAAGTAATATTTTATCACTTGAGAGATCCCGCAAGTGAGGGGAAAAAAGATTATTTTGGTAAAGCAACATGCATAAAATAAATTTTCCTCTTAGAATCTCACAATATTAATTAATTTAAAATGCCAAAAACAGAGTAGGAAAAAACCCCATGATTTTCTTTGTTAACTCATATTTTCCAATCTATTTGAATATGTACACTTTTACTATCATATAATAGCTAAGAAAAATTCTGGGAAATAGATATTTAAATTATTACTTTTACTGTCTTGTACACTGAGGTTCTCTTTAATAAATAACTTTAAGAAATATGGGCGTTCCCTGGTGGCTCAGTGGGTTAAGCATCCAGCATTGTCACTGCTGTGGCTTGGGTTGCTGCTGTGGCATGGGTTTGATCTCTGGCCTGGGAACTTCTGTGTGTTGCAGATGTTGCCAAAAAAAAAAAAAAAGATGGAAAGAAATACATATTGTTTTTATTTTTTATCCTGTATGGTCCCCACATCTTTGGTGATTCCCACATATTCAAATTGAGCATTTAACAGCTAAGGGTGACAGTTTATCACTTTCCTTAATTCAACTTTTTTTTCATTCTATATTAGCCTTCTCAACAGCATATCTATATCCTTTCTTTAATTCAAAATAGGACTTTCAATTTGAAATCTCCAATCCTAATCTCTTTGCCTGACACACTTGCAGGCAGAAGATCCAACAACCAATACTTCACCTATTCTGGGCACTCTGGTCATGCAAGTCCTCTTAATTAGTACAAATCATTTAGTCTTTTTTGCTCTATGCTGCCCAAATGGAGCTCAAGGACTAGCAATTTCAGAGCTGCCCAATATCCCTTATAGGATGCTATCATTTCCTTAATCTTCTATGGCCTGATCTTCAGCTTAACTCTTATCTATCATTTATTTTCTTTGATTTTGTCCCCAAATTCCAGAAAAATTCAGTCTTCCAGAGAGTGCCCACACCCTTTTATTTTTAGGGCTGAACCAGTGGCATATGGAAGTTCCAGGCTAGGGGGACGAATCAGAGATGCAGCTGCCAGCCTGTGCCACAACCACAGAACCTCCAGATCCTTAAACCACTGAATGAGGCCAGGGATTGAACCCACATCATCATGGATACTAGTCAGGTTTGTTACTGCTGAGCCACAATGGGAACTCCCAGATATTGATCCATTGTAACATGACTGAACTAGAACTTACAGGATAGTAACTTCACAGCAGTGGTTATGATATTAGATGCTCAACTGTCCTAGTGTAAGCAAAGGTTTTCTTAGATAAACAACAGTTTTGAAGAAGAGACAACTCAAAGACAGATCCATGGGAGTTCAAGGATTAGAGATCTACCTGTGTTTGTGAAAGTATTCCTAGAATTTTGTGAGATGATTTGAATGACCAATTTCTCTTTATTGAGAATTAATTTGAGAATCAGATTATTTCCCTTTTTTTGATCCTTTAATTAGAATGAGGAAAGAGAACAGAATTGATTAAAATTATAGAGCTTGAAAGATGGGGAAAATTCAAGACTTCGGGATGTTCTGAAGAAACGATTTGGTTAGTTAGAAATCAATTTAGGTTCTTGGAAGCTAGAAGAAATCTGTTTCAGAAATGAAAGAAATCAAAGGTAACATCAGCTAATCTACAATTCTGACAAAATTATGTTTGCTGTAGCCTGTCCACCCACCTATTGCAGAAAAAAGTCATTTCCTGGAGACTTCTGGGCCACCTGACAGGAGTTGCCAACATTTACATACTCTGTAGTTCTATTCCTCCCTCACTCCTTCATCCCATTTACCACCCATGGGCTTTCTCCAAGGTCAGGTCCTAAAACTTTTCTCTCTCTTTCTCTTGATGAGTTCCTTAGTCATGGCTTCAGATAGATAGAACTTTTATCAAGATTCACAATGAATTGGCCTGATCTCTCCCATTCAGATCTAGGGTCTGGTTTCCAACTCCAAGCTCACATTGTTATCTCAAGTTAAACAAGTCAAAACTAGTCTATCTGACCCCAGTCCTTCATTCTCCATGTGTGATAATGGTATCTTCATTTTCAGTCTCTTTGGTAAATCATCCTTGTACCCTCCCTTTTCCTTTGTTTTCTTTCTCTCAATCTGTTACCCAAATTGTCATCAAATTTCTTTCTCCCTTTATAGATGTAACTTCCTTTTCTTTATCAATGCCATTTATTATCAATTCTTTATCAGTCAATCCTTATTATCTTACATTTGTATTATATAAATGGTAATCTAAGTAGTTCCTCTACTTTAACTGTCTTCCATAGTGTAATCTGTCTTTTATCATTTTGTCAGATTCATCTATGCCAAACATCACAACTTACTATCATGCTCAGAATTATTTATTATGCCTTTCCTCCTCACTATCTTTGCCTAGTAGCCCAATCCTGTCCTTCTTTAAATATTCAGCCCAAGCTCCAATTCCCGAACTTTCTGTGACCTCTTCAGATCACAGTAGACTCTAGTTCCTCTGAATTTTAAAACATTTATGGATTTTATCATTGATATTACACTAAACATATAGATTTTGTATGGTTAGTTGCATTTTTTCCTGTCTACATGATACTTTTTTATTTGTACTCCACAAGACTTCTAGCACATTATACATAAAATAAATGTCGCTTAAAAGAAATGAATGATATATACTGTCCATAGTCCCTTAAACCAAGTCACACAGGGACTTCTGAAACTTCAAAGACACAAACCGTTCAAGACTATTTTAGTACTGGAGATACTTCAATAACTTATCATTGTTTGAAAGATGATAATCCATGTATAACACAGTCTAACTCTCAATTTATTAAGGTTTTTGTTTGAGAAGAAACTCCAGAGTAATATGGGCTTCTTACTTTTTCATCTCCTCTGTATTTACCATGTGATGAATTCCAGTGTCATGAAAACTTTTGGGTAAACAAAATGCTAGGACCTTTAAGCACTTCACACGTTTCTAAAACTGAGTAAAATGAACTCCAATTTTATAAAGAAAAATGCCCCAATAATATGAACAGAAAAAAACAAACAAAAAACAAAAACAAAAACAAAAAAAACCCCCAAACTCAGAACTTTAGTATAGAGGTAAAAAAAAATACATTTTTTGTAGTGATGGATTCGTGCTGTTTAAAACATTATCCTGGAAAGTAAAAGGCAATGCTGTTTATTACCAATGCAAAGCTTTTAAAAACATAGGTACATTTTAATGCAGTGATTACCTTCCTCTAAAATATCAATGTAATTGGGTGATTTTTGCCTAAGAGTATGGCTAGGGATGTTCACTATAGGGAACACTGTTTATAAGGGCCAAAATCAAGACATGTAAAATCATGTGGTAACAGAGAATGGATTAAATGAATAAAGGCACATATAGACATTAGGATGTAAAGGAAGGATGGTCAGACCACATATTACATTTCTAAGGTATTTTACTATGGTCGTGGATTAATTGAGTAATTTAAAAAATCAACTCCATTTACCATTCAGACAGGTAAAGAAGGTCATGTCACACTTTGGAAGTTGCAGTTTTAAATGTTTAAAGAAAAGAAGAATTAACAATTTTTTTCCTCATTTTTATTTTACTATTGACCCACATACAAGATTCATCTTGTATCTTATATTTATAAATTATTAAATAATTTTATGAACTTATACCTAGTTTGTTGAATATCCATGAAGTTCTAAAAATAAAAGACAATATAAATGTTATCAATTAGAATTATATTTCTTCTTAAAGAGCGTGATGTGGGTACACTACATGACTTCTATATTAAATCCCACTTAGGGATCATGGGATTGAAGTTTTAAATAATTTTATTGTGTATAATTCATATAAATTCATTATTAATTTATTATAGCAATGCATACTCTATGATTTAAAAAGATTTAAATAAATTCCTTTGGGAATAGGAATCATCCATTGATGAAGAAAATAAAAAAACTTGTTCTCATATGATGTTATATACACGAGTGCAATTGTTATCTTGATTATAATAGTAGCATCAGTATCTTGTGGTTGCTACAGTGTAACCAAAAATTCTTCCAAAGTTTTAGACCAAACAGAAATATCTCATTTTAAAAATTAATATAACTTAAGATAATCAGTAAAAAGCAAC
Source organism: Phacochoerus africanus (assembly GCF_016906955.1). Lineage (NCBI taxonomy): Eukaryota > Metazoa > Chordata > Mammalia > Artiodactyla > Suidae > Phacochoerus > Phacochoerus africanus. The sequence continues at coordinate 99,657,552 of NC_062547.1, read as the reverse complement.
ATAGATAAATATTGCCTTTATATAGTTATCTGAAATACAGTAATTTTACATATCCTTTAAAGAACAATCTTACTATCATTATGGTTCAGTTTACTGACTGGCATCAAATGAAAATATGATGCCTTACAAAGGTCTGAAATTTCTTTGTAACCAAACAATTAACTTTATTCTTTTGGGTAGTCAAAAATCTTAAGTAGGATCAGTTGTAATTTGGGTAAATTAATGTTAAAAATGTTTTCAAGTGTTTGCCACATTATGTTAGGTTTTCTAAGTTTAAAATCTGATAAGTAAAAAAAAAATATTTTTTAGAAATTTTTTTTGCAAAATGTTGCTCCTGAACTGACTGCCATAGAATCATCTGGGTGCTTGTTCAAAATTTATGGATTCTCGGGTGCCATTCAAAACATTGAAATATAATCTGTGCTGTAGGGCCAAGATATTTACATCTTTAATGAGCTTCCTAGTAGCCCATGATGAACAATCAGTCTGATAATCAGTATCAAAGAAGGTGTTTTTATAAGCAGCCCAATCAGGGTCTCAGAGGCTAGTTGTAAAATGTGCATTGAATAAATAATTATTTGTATGTATAAATAATTAATAATTATATAAATAATAATCTAGGAGAATCTAGAGGAAAATATGTGTTCATGAATAAAGAGACTTAAAAGAAGCAAGCTTCCTCCCTGTTACTTCTTGCCTTTGGTTTTGTACCAGGTTATAGTGGAAGCAGAAGTTTCTAAACTCCTGCATTAGTGCATTTATGAAGTTACTTGAGTACACTTTTTAACTGAGTCTTCATTGCTTATGCAGTGAACTTGGGCTCTACTCACTTCTGCCCTAAAGATTTAACAGAATATTAGCAGTTTAAATCTGTAGGATCTGCTGGGATCCTTGGGTTTTGAGATCTCATGTGATGGGAAAGAGCCAGTGGAAAACTTCAGACTACATTAAAAGGCAATCGGTTTATTTTTTTTTTTAGCCTAAGAATTTTAATTTAGCATAGACTTGGCTACCGATTATAAAACAAAATACTGGAGTTCCCGTTGTGGCGCAGTGGTTAACAAATCCGACTAGGAACCATGAGGTTGTGGGTTCGGTCCCTGCCCTTGCTCAGTGGGTTAACGATCCGGCGTTGCCGTGAGCTGTGGTGTAGGTTGCAGATGCGGCTCGGATCCCGCGTTGCTGTGGCTCTGGCGTAGGCCGGTGGCTACAGCTCCGATTGGACCCCTAGCCTGGGAACCTCCATATGCCGCGGGAGCGGCCCAAGAAATAGCAACAACAATAACAATGACAACAACAAAAGACAAAAAAAATAAATAAATAAAACAAAATACTATGAGTGAAAGTAGTAGAAATTTCTTATTATTTTCCTAATTTCATCTTAGAAAAATATTTCATTACTATGAAATAGTTGTAGAATTATAATCAGAAATCATAGAATTTCTATAGCTTAGCATAGAATTATATACAATCAGAAATTTTATTGCAAGAACCAAAGAAAAGCAAAGAAAAGGAAGGAGGAGTGTTTAGAGCTTTCAATAAGGAGACAGGAGTAGGAACATAGTTGAACAGGATGGCTTGAGGGAATCCAAACCAAAACACTGTGTGTCCATCTTTTAATTTTTGCTCCTCTCTAATGAAACTTCTGACTGACTGACATCTTTAGCTTGACCCACTTTAAGTAATAGAGAATTTAGTTACTAACAATGTCTGAAAAAAACTGATTGCCTTTCTCTCTCTGAGTCATAGCTCGTTCCTTAATAAGTGACAGCCCTGCTCATGGGTTAGTTAACTTTGTCCAGGTGTTGGGGGCTTAAGAAGGGATTCTGGTTGGCCCCTCGTGGACCTAGTGCCCACTCCCAGACCTGTGATGGGTGGATATAGGCAGCATTGGAAAGAGGATGGAATGGGGATTGTACGAACAAAATTGTAGGACCTCGTAGAGATTGGAAGGAGAGGCAATGACGAAGTGAAGGGGTTCACAGGGGGGTCCTGTTACAGACTTTATGTTTTTATTAGAAAGCCTGGTTACCTGAAAGCATGGAAGAATATAAAGTGACTTGACCTGTGTTCTGTACGCAAGTTCTTTGCAACTATCCCGTGATTATACCTATTTTATCAAAACATCCTTAAGGTGTAACACAGCAACACAGCGTAACAGTATTAGGAAACTTTCACTTATACTGCTATAAGCCAGGTGCTTTATGTACAGCATTTCACTTTTTCTTGCAACACAGTCATTATCTCTACTTCACTAAAGAACAAAACAAAACAGCAATGTTCAGTAATGACATTAAATAGTAAAAGATAAAGCCAGGCATCCAAACCAGGTCTATGCCAGCTAAAAAGCTATGCATACTCTGCTACACAATTCATATTTTCTGAGTTCAAGAGCACAATCTGAATAATTGTAATATTATTTTACCAATGAACATTATTAGCCACTCTACAGAAGAGAAATTATCAGAGAATAGGGTGAAATATATGATGGAATTGTTGCCATCATCCAGAAGTCTGCTAGATATTTTAGAGGGAAACTTAAACTGAGGCCCAGACCACAGTCTATACCTTCATTCCTTTATTCAAGCCCTGAATGTAGGGGTGGAAGTTTGATTTTTTTGAAGAGGATATGAGAGGAAGTAATCTAGAACTCTTTAAGGGTTACATCTGGAATTTTGAGGAGTAGATTTGTGTGGTAAGGTTACTTTGCAGTGTTCAGGCCTGAAAGAATGAAGTATCCTCAAGTACCTTCTCTTCTTGAATAACTTGGGTCCTGGGAAATTTTGTCTTCATTTGTTTCCTGACTCTGAGAACAGGATGTGTGGGTACAAATTTTCCAGCCTGCTATTTTCGGAACATATGGGCAAAGCTGAAATATCTGAACATATGTATGTATGTTTGTGTACGTATATGAGCATGTATATTTGTATAAGCAACCACATTTTTATTCTCCCCAACACCCCCCACCCCCGCCACCCTCTTCTCTATTTGGAAGATATTTGAAATATGGAACATGTGCTTGGTGGGCAGGCAGGAAGTATTATTTTATAATGATCAACAATCGTGTGTGTGTTTTCCTTAACAAGCCTACAAGCAATTAATCTATTTTGCACCTAGGAAATATTCCATATGAATTAATTCTCTTTCATTTGTCTGTATGCACTATATATTCTTCCACAAAGATAATCTGTTGGAATCTTGTTGAAGGTGATTCTAAATTATTGTCTATACATAGGTCAAATAAGATTTGCCAACATTTTAAAACACACACTATTTAAAAAGATAATTATGACAACTGGTAGCATTATATTAAGGCATTCAGTATAAAAGCACAAACTGGAAAAATCAGTTTCTGTGCATATTTGGATTAGTGTGTCCAAGTGTGGGGGTCTGTGGGGAGAAGCTGTGAGAAGGATTCTTACACACATGTGTATTTTTGTCTGACCAATTTGGTGAGACTACTGATTTTCTTAGTCTTTTAAATACTCAATTATATTACTACATAGTATTTGACAATATGCCCAGATACCAAAGGTGTGAAATTATATGACTGACTCTTCTCTAGTGATGCAGTCTTTCTTAAAGTGGTCCATGATTTACCATGCCTTCCTTTTTCTATTGAGTTTATCTATTCTTTGCTTTTAAAGCAAATAAAAATGTCTAAAAACATGGTTGATTTTGGTTTAACTTTAAACTTGGATGATCCCTTTAAAATCTAAATATCCCAAAGAGGATAGTTCGTCAAATGTTACCATCAGCAGTTTCAGAAAGTGGAAATCTAGAAACAAGATGACAAATGAAAAGGAACAGAATTGTACCATATAACTATTAATTAGAAGTTCTTGATATTATTTTTGTATTTAAACATGGTATGGCATTCTAGCTATTTTCTATGATGAAAAAACCTAACTCTCTGAAAGTCCCAAGGGATTTCTTTTTTAGTGACATCTCTGGCCTAAAGGACAGAGTATCTCACTTTTTATTCACAACACAGCCATTTTCTAAATATAAACTAAGTCATACACCCAGTGCCATGTGTATAACGTATATAGATGCTTCCAAGAATAATACTCATCTGTTTCACATGAATCTTGGGAACCTTAGGCGAAGAAGAGATTGAAGTTCACACAGTACAATCCTTTACTCAGTACAACTCCCCTGCAAACTGAAGGTGTTTGGGTATAGCTCTTTTACTCAGAGAACCTTTTCTCTTTCAGGACTTGGTCAATGTATTCTCCATAAGAGTTTACTCTACCTCAGTTATTGTTCCCTTACTTTGAAAATAACCTGCGTCTTTTAAAACCAGCAATCAGAACAAGATGAGCATGCTTTTAACACAGTGATAGCATACATGTCAGCCTGTTACCCCACTTCTATGCTTCCTGTTACAGATCTCTTATTACACACTCACAAGCACTGTTTTCCTAAAAGCACCTTTCAAGTACCCTGCCTTTCACTGAAATGTGGCTGCTACTGTGTACTTATTTTAAAAATGGCTTGACAGAATTGCTAATGTTCTCATTCCTTCAGGATATTTCCTAATACTTGTAGCCTTTTCATGTTTCTAATTAGGCCAGTAATGGTCCCTGAAGTTAAACCAATTAAAATTATTTACTGTGACACACAGTGTGGAGATAATTATCTGATATCTGAATCCAACTTCTGCTTACTTCGCAACATTACTTAATAGAAAACAGAGAAACTGATGCCCATGCTTTCCTTTCACTTGTCTACCAAATGTGTTTGCCCTATAGCAAACTGTTTAAATAAAGCATTAAAATCTTTGTGGTGCTAATCAAAATGTTTAAAATCCACTCACACTCCCTTTATAGTTCTGAGAAGCATATAAACCTCTTACACATTACCTTTTACATTATAGTTGCTGACCAATGTGGTATTATAGGCACATTATAAGTAGATAATGCAGCTTCTGCAGTTTCTAGTAACCTTACTGTTCTCCCTTCCTCCACTCATTTTCTCCAATTCTATTTTTTCTTCTTCTTTTCCTCTTTGTCTTGGGCTAGGTTTCAGGATTTTAGGGTTTATCATAAGGGGCACAAACCCAGTGGACTTTGAAATGTTAGCTTCATACAAAGAAGGTCATTCTGTACAGTCTAAACAGTTATAGCATGGAATAAACCAAGTCAGATTTGTTACTGTTTTATCTTTGCATGGGATTGGGTCTTTGGAAGATTGGAGATTTACAAAGAGAATTTAAATCGATGGTAGAAGTCTCAGCAAAAGTTCAGTTTATATTTAATGTAAAGCAAAAATCCCCGTAGGAAAAAAAAAATGCACAGAGCAAGTAAATCATGTTGAGAAGCAATGCTTTTCATTAAAAGTTGGCTGGCATCGTTTAGAGAATTTGGACAAACGTAAAGTCTAAGCCTGTAAGTTAGGCTTGCATATGCTGTAGTTAAATGCCAAAGTGCAGTCTCATAAAGAATTATAGCTTAGACACTTTGAGAACATTTAGCCCATAATCCCAATGCAAATTATTCTAAGAGAAAATTGAGTTCCATGCCAAAATGCCACCTTGAGACTGGCAATGTAAAGTTGTACATTAAGCCTGATCTTAGGATGGATTCCTCTGTTTCCTGCTTTTTTGTTCAAATATTCATGAAAGCCAGTACAGACACAGATACATTTTCCAAGTCGCCATGTGCTTAACTGGAGCCCCTTGGCTGTTTGTAATAACTATACTTTCGAAAAACAGATCACAGTGTGGAGAAGTTAGACATGCCTTCCAGTTCAGATCCATAGCCCAGTAGTGTGGAGTTCAGGAGCCTTTGGTTCAGGACCTGACTTTGGAATGAGAATGTTTCAGATTTGAGAATCTGTGCTTACATGGGATGCCCATGATGCCTGGTTATTTTTCCCAGCAGGTAGTAAGAAATGGCTATCTGTGTACCTCATATGCTTGAGAAGGCATTATGTCAGAAGAGTGTCAGGAAGGGTAGTAGAAACTTTTCAGAGAGGCCTTGAAATCATTCAAGTATGGGGTGGGATTCTTTATACAAGCTCTCCTTCCTGTAGCACTGGTTTTAATCTTAGCAGAACATGTGTTTATGGTGGTTTAAAATTGAAGAAATCTGTGTCCTTACTCCTATATCATGTATTTTGAACATACCATCATTAACACAACAACCTTATTGCATTTTAATTATTTCTCTATGTTGGTAAATGTTGCTAAATTTAACAGCAGTCAATAGCATCTCTTCAAGGTTAGTGATGGCAAATTAAAAAAAATTGGAATAGGAGGAGATATAGATTATAAAACAACAAAACCTTAAAAAAATATTGGCAAAGTATGAATTTTCCAACTATTTCTATTTAAAGTTTGTTGCCTATTTTATTTCTTTTTATTTATGTACAATATCTTACATTAATTTATATGATATCTGAAGTATTTTTTCAGTATGAACTTTGTCATCTCAAGCACTGTAGGATTATTGTCCAAGCAGCCAAGATTTGTAAAGCAATTAATACAGAGAACTTTGCAGAATGCATATTCTGTCATTAAATTTGAATACTATTCCGTAACTATGGATTTTGTGCTATGAATACAGTAAGGGCTCACATGTTTTTGTAACCCTGAGCTCCAGAACTTTGTACCATAGCATTTTGATTGATATTTATGCAACTGAATTCATCTGTGTTCCATAAGAACACACAAATGAGAGGAGGGAAGAAATTTAATTTTATTTTTGTGCAAGCTTTAAATATTAACTCTTCAACTAAATTTTTGTAGTTTGATACACTGCCATTATTGCTGTACTTATTTTTGTCATTTAGTTTCTTTATAAGCATGAAGAATACTGTTAGTAATGAAATTACTCCTCAGACTCTTCTGTGTCTGCTCTTATATCCTCACATAGTACTGATGAACCCAGATATATGTTTAAATATCACAGGTTATAAATTAATACTCAGAGGCTAGAAGCAGGGTGGATTAGGAAAAAAATACTTGCTTTAGTGGAAGTTAAAATAATTGAAGGAGGTGAGAAAACCATGAGAGGGTAGTAATGAACATGTAGATAGAAGAAAGCATTACTAAGATATCAGTTCCCACTGTAATTGAGGCAAAAGTCTAGAGGTAGTACTAACACTATTTTGAGCAAATATCAACCAGTGTCCAAAGAATAAGAAATGAAATAGACCAATCTAATATTTCTGGACTTTTTTGGGAGTTGCAAGAAAAAAACTCTTGAAAGATTTAGAACTGGATATTTCTAAATTTTATCATTTTAATCTAAGAATTTGCATGCGAGGAATTGACTGCATGACATGTTCTGAAGACTTCTCTGTCGTCAGCTCTCATCTAGTCTGGGCTGTTAATCAGCATAAATGGAGATTGGAGAAAGTGAGGAAAAGGAATGATAATGTTACTGTGAAAGGCCTAGACTACACTTACGTTAAAAAGCAAAATGTGAAAAGTATAGGTAATTAGTCCTATAAATTGGAAGAAATTAGGCCATCCTGCTCATTTTAGAGTCAATCAGTCAAGAGATATTGATTGAGCACCTCTACTGTCTCATACCACTGGGATGCAGGGATTAACAAGAATGACAGTCCCTCTCCTCAAGGAGATTAATTTCTAGGGGAAAGAGAAAGGACAGTAAGCACACCAATAAATACATTTATATCAGAAACAAATAAATGTGAAGAAAAAGATCAAGCAGGACAATGAGGTATAGCTACTAATGGTGAGGGTTAGGATTTCATTAGCGATGGTGGTTGGTACCAAAAGATAAAAGGAAGGCATGTACGAAGGTCCTGAGAAGAGGATAAACTTGTGTTATTTGGTCAATGTGGCTAAAGGAGGCAAAGAAGGGGACAAAAGGAAGCATTTGAGTTTAGAGATCCAAGCACCCTGTAGATCATATGAGATTTGTGGACCAGGCGAAGGATCTTGGATTCCTAATAGCCATGTCCTTGCAATGGGAAGCCACTACAAGATTCGAAGCTCAGGATGACATTTCATCTGTATGTATTTTCAGATGAAAACCTGTAACTCCGAAAGATTAGGTAATACATAGGCCTTTTGATGTTGAGCAAAATTCCTGAGCTGAAGTTTCCAATACTTAAGAACAGAAACGACCAAGGTAAATTAATGATTAGAACATAAGGAACCACCTCTACCAATGAGTAGCTGAAGCAGTTGGATAGGGCTGCCACAGCAAAATACTTCCAACTGGGCAGCTTAACATCAGAAATTCATTATCACAATTCTGGAGGCCAGAAGTTCAAATCAAGGGGTTGGCAGGGTTGCTTCCTTGGGAGAGCTATGAGGGAAGATCTATTCTGGAACTCTGCCTTCGTTTGTAGAAGGTCTTCTTAATTTTCAAGTGGTCTTTTCCCTGTGTAGCTGCCTGTGTCCTACCACCCTTCTTTTTAATAAAAGACTCAGTCATACTGAGTTAGGGGCTGACTCTTCGCCAGTATGCCCTCACCTTAATGAAGTACATCTGCAGTGACTCTTATTTCCAAATAAGGTTGCATTTTGAGGTATTTGGGGAAACACATGAATTCATGATGATAACTATTTTATTCAACAAGCCAAAATTAAGATACAAGCAGAAAAAAAAATGTTTCTCCTGTCTCAGTGACCCTTTGAACCCACTCCATAGACATGTTTTTCCTTCCTCTTAAATGAAATCTTAATGTATATTGTCCTTTTATTTCCTTATTTTAAAAATTTTAGTCATCAGAAGAACATTATTTGAAAAATTAAAATGTCCAGTCTGGTGGCCCAAGTGCATGATTCCTTAAGTTTACAACATAAAGATTCTTCCATCTTACCTTGCTGTTGTTTAAGTGAGGGGGTCCATAGGGAGAAGGAAGAGGATATGTGCAGCAAACATGTTTTCCCCATTTCAACTCTCCCTCTCCCTACTTTACTTTTGGGGCCCCTTTAGTGTTTCACATAGACGGGGGGCAAGGAGGAGGGTCTTAGAAGAGGACATTGTGTACCAGGCTGGGGAAATAGGTGAAGCTGGCTTTTGATTCCCTGAGCTACTTCTGCAATTTAATGATTTTTTTCCCCTTTGGTCTTTTTAGGGCCACACCCATAGCATATGGAGGTTCCTAGGCTAGGGATGAAATTGGAGCTGTAGCCACTGGCCCACACCACAGCCACAGTAAGACCAGATTTGAGCCACGTCTGCAACCTACACCACAGCTCATGGCAACGCCAGATCCTTAAACCACTGAGCGAGGCGAGGGATTAAACCTGCAACCACATGGTTCCTAATCAGATTCGTTTCCACTGTGCCACGACGGGAACTCCATATGATTTTTTTAAAACAATGAACCAGAGTTACTTTAAAATATTTCTAAGAGGAAGGAGGAGGAGGAGAAGCCAGCCATGGGAGAGCACCAGCGAAGGAGTTTCAATTTCACTGAAGAAGTCCTGGAGGAGGCAGAGCAGGGCTTGGATCCACACCCTCAGGAAAAGGCAGATACTAACCCGATTAGTATCCATGAGGACATGGGTTCAATCTCTGGCCTTGCTCAGTGGGTTAAGGATCCAGCATTACCGTGAGCTGTGGTGTAGCTCGGATCCCGTGTTGCTGTGGTTGTGACATAGACTGGCAGCTGTGGTTCTGATTTGACCCCTACATGGGAACTTCCATGTGCTACGGGTGCTGCCCTAAAAAGCAATAAATAAATAGATAGATAGATAGATAAACAGGCAAATAACCCTTTGTGGGGGGTTCAACTGCAGCTCCAAAGGTGAAGGGAAATGGGAGGAGTTTCCTTTCAGGACAGCACCACTCAGATGATGAGTGTTCCCTACACAGACTGTTCTTTGTTGTTGTTGAGGCCATTGCTCCTTCATGGTTTGTGGCTGTCTTGAGGAATGTCTCATTTCTCATTGCTCTAGGCTTTCTCTTGTGGTCCATATCCAAGCCTCTGGAACCACATGTGTCTTCTCTGCACTAGGACAATTTGCTTCCACATGTCTCACTGTTTCTCTGCTCTTGTGACTCAGCCACACTGTTGCTCACATTTAGATTTCTTCAATGGGAGTCAGATGCTAATCTGCTATGTTCCCAGTTCTAGCGATCACGTCACAAACTCTCCGGTCTTCAATTGAGGAGGATGCAGCCTCTACTCATTTCTTATGGGGAGGGCTTGGAAAGTATTTACACGTTAACCACATTCTCAGATTTTCTGGAAAAATATTTCTCTTCCCAATGTTCTTCGACTTCAGTCTTCCATTATTGGTCTGTGGGTGTTGGAAGACGTATACACTGCTTTTGGTATACCCCTTTTACAAGTCTGGAATACGTCTTTAGAATACAAGGGAAATGCTACCAATTATTTGTTGTTGACCTTCATGGTCCCACCTGAAACTGAGATAAAGGAGCCCCCTTTTGCCAGGCAGGCAAATCCATTTGATTTGTTTTGCTTCACTCTGGAGATGAATTACCTCAATCATCCCAGTAATACCTTTAATCCAGTAATCCAGTAACACAAGTGACACAGTGCTCCATATCTTCTTCCGTGAGTTGAGGAAGATCTCAAATGGTGCAAACCTTTTCTAAAACTATTTTTAGTGCTGTTTACAAATCCCCTTTACTGGTTGGTTTCCACTGCAGCTGGGGTGCTAGAGCCAATGGTTTACACCTGTGGCGGCTGAGGATGCTCTTGTCTGAACTTAGCCAGGTCATCTCACCTGGAGATGGCTAGGAAATTAAGCCCCTCACCCAAGGGCAGCCAATAAACCCAAGGTTACAAAAGCTAGGGCTTCCTACTTCCAGACACTACTGCGAGATTATACTTTCGAGGTGCACCTCTGGATGAAGCCAAGGTTAGACTATACCTGAGACTGTGTCTCAGTTTACTTCTTTTTCCTTTCCTTTCTTTGTTCCTCCTCCAACTATGTTTTCACCTGGGAGTTTACTTCTCTTGAAAGGGGAAGTTTTTAAACAACTTATTCTGTTAGAGCAGTCAAATTTTCTATCTAACGAGAGTCATCCTGGGAACTTCCACGATGCCTCAGGCACAGCCAAAAATAAATAAATAAACAATAATTTAGTAATTTCTAAATTTCTAAGACTGTATCCATTTCATCTCACTTTCAAATTTATTGACATACATATTTTCACGATACTCTTTTGTCGTTTGATTCTCTATGGCATTGGCAATTGTGTTCCCCTTTTCACTGCAAATATTTTCTCTTCTTTGTTCCCTTGATTCCAGAAGTTTTTTGTATTAATCTTTTCAAAGAAGATACTTTGGCTTTATTGATTCTATTTAATACTGGATTTATATCTCACCAATATTTTTTTCCCTCTCGTTGCGTTCTTCACTTTTATTAGTTTTTTTAGCTTCTTACCTAATTATTCTCAATTTATTTTTCTAATATAAATACTTAAGTAAGTACTTTTCCTTTTCTATATTGTTTTTCTTGCTTCCAGCAAGTGTTAACATACTATTTTTATTTTTTCACTTGTAGTTTTAAATTTTCACTATAATTTCCTCTTGGACATGTGTGTTAGTTTTTTCTTTAATTTCTAGTATTAAACTTTTTTTCATTGTCACTCTTTCCCAGTCTAATTTGTAATAACCAGATAATGGAGTATCAATTCTTTAACATTTCTTTAGAGTTACTGCTGGCTTAGTAGATGATCAAGTTGTGTAAACTATTTCTGTATTTTGGTGTGAAAGCCAGGTTTGGGGAAGGAGGAAGAGGAAAGTACCTTATCCAGGTGTTGTTTTTGCAAGCAATATTATGTTTAGATTCACTAATATGTGCGATGCTTTTCCTAACTTTTAGATCTCTTTATATTTATCACTAAGAGAGGTGTTCATATTTCCTCCTACATTGTTGTAGGGTTTAACAATTTTTTCCATCAGTCTGTTTTCTCTTTTTCTTATTTTTTTGGCTTTGTGTATTTTGAATGTACATTTTAAATTCTCACTAGTTTAAGAATTATTGTACTGTCCTAGTTAATTAAATTTGTTAATAGTGCATAATGACAATCTTTATCACTAGTAATGCTATTTGTTTCAAAGTATGTTTTGGCCAATGAGTAACATAACTCTTTGCTCGTAATATTTGCTTAGTAGATTTTTTTCCCACCCATCTTGCTTCCTATATTCTGTATCTTCATGTTCTAGATTTTTTTTTTTTTGTCTTATTGCTATTTCTTTGGGCCGCTCCCGCGGCATATGGAGGTTCCCAGGCTAGGGGTTGAATCAGAGCTGTAGCCACCAGCCCACGCCAGAGCCACAGCAACGCGGGATCCGAGCCGCATCTGCAACCTACACCACAGCTCACAGCAACGCCAGATCCTTAACCCACTGAGCAAGGGCAGGGACCGACCCCTCAACCTCATGGTTCCTAGTTGGATTCGTTAACCACTGCGCCATGACGGGAACTCCTGGTTTTGTTTTTTTGATTGGTATAAGGAGGTGTGAGTGGGTTTTTTAAGCATTCTGGCAAGGCTTATATTTTTCCTGGAGTGGTTGGTCCAATTATATTTAATTGTTGGTATGATTCATATTTTATCACTGTATTTTGTTTTTGAGTTTTTTTCACATCTCTAAATTTGTGGTATTTGGGGTTTTTTTTCTGTTGGATTGGTTAATTTTATAAAATATAGTTGATTTTTTTTCCCCACTTACAAGCTGGACAACAACTAGGTGTCTATTTCTACTGTTTAAATGTTTATTTGCATATTTTATTGTTAAACATAAAAGCATATTTAAATTTAAAAACTGTAGAATCAATAAACTGCCTTCATCAATGCAATATGGTAATATTGTGTTTTAGTGCTTCTAAATCTCCATTCAGTTTACCTAATATTGTTGTCAAATGTTTTAGTCTTATCCTTGTTTGACTCCACAGACATTATTATCTTAATAGCCAAATTTGTTTAGATTTGCATCAATTTACCTTTTTCATTGCTTTCATGCCTGGGATGATTTCCTTTTTTCTTGAATGTGATATTATGATTTATAATAGAAAGTGTATATTTGGTTTTCATTTTTTTTTTTTGGCACATAGCTCTTAAACACTTGGAAATTCCTGTGGTGAGAACTATAAATGTGTCTTAATATTCATAATAAGTCTTTTTCAACCACCCTTGAGTTTATGTTAATTAGGTGATTTTTGGAATGGACTTAAGCATGCGGGCTGGTTGGCAGGAGAAGCCAATTATGGGAATGGAGGGTTGAACTTTTCAGTCCTGCCCTAGCCCTGTCCACTTGACAGGGAGGTTAGAAGTTGAATAGCCAATGGCCAGTGATTCAATCAATCATGCCTGTGTAATAAAGCCTCCACAAAACGTGAAATGACTGGGTTTGGTGACCTTCTGGGTTGATGAACATAGTGATCGAAATTGAGGGAGAGTGGAACACCTGAACAGGGTGTGAAAGCTCTGGGCCTTTCCCCATGACTTGCCTGGTGCAAATTCTTCCACTTCTTCACATTTTTCATCTCCTTGTCTCTATGTAATTTCTTTACATCATTTTCTAATACATTCACTCTCTTGATTTCTCCCAGTGTGTTGTTAATGTGTATAACTTATTTCTAATATCAATTAAAATAATTTTCCTCTGGATCTGTTAGTAGTTATTCAAGTCTTCATGGTTACTGTTTTATCAGAGGGATGTGAATAAGGAAGGGAAATTTAATGAGGAAGTTGGTATTTAAACTAGGTCTTGAAGAATGGATAGGATATTTGTTTCTCAATTTTTTCAATATGTAATAAAGTTGGTAGTATGGTGGCTTAAACATATATCTCCCTTTTCCCTAAACTTAAGATTGTTAATATGTTGCCATATTTGCATATTTACATCCCTCTCTCTGCACACACGTACACATACATGTATGCATGCATTTTTTTTGACAATTTGAAACTTACTTTATGTATTTTATTTTATTTCTCAATAAGTCAACATATATCTCCCAAGAAATTACACTACTATAATATCATCTTCTTTACAATCATATATTGTATATAAATTGTAAACTATAAACTTTTAAATCAAAGATCCAGTCAAGGATCATGCACTGTATTTGCTTGTCATTTCTCTTTAGTGTCTTTAATCTAGAAACAGTACTTTGCATTGGGTGCCATTCTGTCCTCTGAGATATTTGGCAATATTCACAGACGTGTTTGTCCCAAATTGTGGGAGATGGGGAGAGAGCTATTGACATCTAATGGGTGGAGCCTGGAGATGCTGCTAAACATCCCACAGTGTACAGGGCAGTCTACCACCAGGAAGAATTACGCAGCCCTGAATTATGTCGGTAGTGCCGAGGTAGAGGAACTCTGATCCAGACTGTCCTTTTATTTTTTTCCTGTTTCATAGCATTGATATTTTTGAAGCTTCAAATACAGTTGTCTTGTAGAATGTTGAACAACCTGGCTTTGTCTGATTGTTTCCTCATGACCCAATTTAAACATTTTGGCAAGAAAATCATGTAGTGATTCATGCCTTGTCATATTTTTTTTTTTATAGTTTCTAGTTCTTCATTATTCTTCTAATATCTTGCTTAGTTTCTTTAATTGTATTAAATGCTTTCTTGTCCCATCATTTGTCACTTCTTTAGGTCTGAGGTCTTTGGTGGAGTTTCTTGGTTTTTATTGGTTTCAAATGCCTCTCATTCATAGTAGTTTATTATTTACATGTTTTTTGGGGGTAATAATTGATTATAAACTCATGTCCTTTGCTTACTTATCTACAGGAACTCTGTCACACAGATTTAAAGAGATCTTTCTTTTTTGTAATTTTTGATGAGTATTTAAATTTTCTGCTATATTTTTCTTGCCAAATAGTTGATATGAATTATGAACCCAAACTCATATGACTGCTTAGAATTTCTCTTGGAAGACAGGCAAGAATTTCTACCCTTTCCTTCTTTTTGGCAGATTTTTACTAGTTGATTGACTGGGGTGTTGCCCTTCTGCAGTCTAGTATTATGCTGTATTTCCCAAGTTTTCTTTTTCTCTCCATATAGTTCCAAGCCCGTTCTCTTGGCTTGTGTGGACACAGATGCTAGATTGATAGAGATTGGCATATTCCCCAGGGCAAACACCATTGCTTCTTGCTTTTTTCCCTGGTTTGTGGCTTTCTTGTTGCATTAGGCCCCCAACTACATTCTTTATTGTTCTCACAGCTCCCCCATGCACTTAGAAACATCTTTTCTCTAGTCAGCAATTTGTTTCCTTCCCTTCCCTTGAAAATTTCTTGAATGCACTTCCACATTTTGTCATAAACAGAAGTCTTTTTATACAATCTTTAACATTAAATTGTCATTCCAAGTCCTCCAGTGTGAACTTTGATGCAAATGTATGGTATTCTAAGAAGTACACAAGAAAAGATCTCTCTTCTATTGTCAAACTGTGCTGAAGAATTTCCAAAGTGGGAATTAACATCACCATCTTTCATTTTTCCCATTGGTTGTTACTTACCACCAAATCAAGATCCAACTTTATTCCTTTACCCATGTTGACTAAATTCTAGCTGTGGGACATAATGCTCATATGTCTAATTCCTAATTAATCACTTGAATGTGTCATACCATACCACCTCTTTTCCTTCTCTGGAGTGCCACTTACAGCTGGGTGCTTGCATATATTCTTTTGCTATATGAAACTTTTTGAAAAGAGGCAAGTATAATTTAACTAACTCTTTTGTAGAAAAAAAAATAGACATACAGCAGGTATTTTAAGTTATTAATTGGTAATGGTATTTCATTTAATTTGTTGAGTAAATATGTATTGGACTCCCTTCTTGTGATGAGCATAATATCAGAAAGTTGGGGATATAGCAGTGAACAAAACACATTACCTTCACTTAGTATGCTATTCTTTTTTTTTTTTTTAAATAGTCACAATTTTATTTATTTATTTATTTATTTATTTATTTATTTATTTATTTATTTATTTATTTATTTATTTTTGCTATTTCTTGGGCCACTCCCACGGCATGTGGAGATTCCCAGGCTAGGGGTCCAATCGGAGCTGTAGACACCGGCCTACACCAGAACCACAGCAACGCGGGATCCAAGCCATGTCTGCAACCTACACCACAGCTCACGGCAACGCCGGATCCTTAACCCACTGAGCAAGGGCAGGGACCGAACCCGCAAGCTCATGGTTCCTAGTCGGATTCATTAACCACTGCACCACGACGGGAACTCCAGTATGCTATTCTTTAGGTCCAAACATGTTGTTGCAAATGACAATATTTCATTGTTTTTTGGTGGCTAATATTACATTGTATATATGATCCAGATCTTCTGTATCCATTCATCTGTTGATGAACTGATGGACACTTACGTTGCTTCCATGTTTTGGCTACTGTAAATAGTGCTTCTGTGAACTTTGTGGTGCATGTAAATTTTTGAATTAGAATTTTCATCTTGTCTGCATATATGTCCAAGAATGGGATTGCTCAATTTTATGGTAGCTCTATTTTTAGTTTTTTAAAGGAAATTCCACACTGTTTTCCAAGTGACCCCGTACCAATTTACATTTCTACCAAACTGTGTAGGAAGTTTCCTTTTTCTCACACCTCTCCAGCATTTATAATTCGTACACAATTTGATGATGGCTATTTTGACTAATGTGAGGTGATACCTCATTGTAGTTTGTATTTGCATTTTTCTAACAATTAATGATATTAAGAATCCTTTCATGTGCCTACTGGCCATCCATATGTCTTCTTTAGAAAAATGTCTATTTAGGTCTTCTGCCTGTTTTTTGATTGGGTAGTTTTCTTTTGGATACTGAGTCATATGAGCTATTTGTATATTTTGGAAACTAAGCCCTTGTTGGTCACATTGTCTGCAAATACTTTGTCCCATTCTGTAGATGGTCTTTTTGTTTTGTCTACAGTTTTCTTTGCTGTGCAAAAGCTTTTAAGTTTGATTAGGTCCCACTCCTTTATTTTTGCTTTTACTTCTTTCGCCTGGGGAGACCGATCTAAGAAAATATTGGTATGATTTATGTCACAAAATATTTGTATATGTTCTCATCTACATATTAAGTGAAGACAGAGAAAAGAGAAATAATATGTGATATCACTTATAAATTGAATCTAAAAAATAACATAACATTTTGCTGGAGGCCTAGCAGTTAAGAATTCAGTGTTGTCATTGGTGAGGCTTGGGTTTGATCCCTGGCCTGGGAACTTTTGCAAGCTGTAGGCATGGACAAAAAAAGAAAAAGAGAACAAATTAAAAACTAACAAATTAATTTATACAGAGTGAGACAGACCTACTAGATATAGATAACAAACTTTTGATCACCAAAGGAGAAAGGAGGAACAGGGATAAATTAGGAGTATGAGATTAACATACATACTACAATGTATAAAATACATAAAAAACAAGGATTTACTGCATAGCACAGGGAAATATATTCAGTATCCTGTAATAATCTATAATGAAAAAAAACCTAAAAAATAATATAACTGAACCTCTATGCTATATACCTGAAACTAATACAGTATTTTGTTAAATATAGTTATAAATGTAGCTAGAGGCAAAGTGTATAGGTACTTATAATCCAGTTTAAGATGTTTTCTTATTCTGAAAGAAATAGCCCCCAAAGAATCCCAGTAGCAGGACAGTTCATACTTATGCACAATTATTCTGACTGTTCTTCGTAAAACTGGATTGTTGAGGCATGACAGTAGAAGAGGGGAAATCTAGCTTAGAATTTATTGCAACAAACCAAGTAAGAGATGAATATAACTTTAGACTGTGCTATGATCCCAAGGGTGGATAGAAGCAGATAGAGCAAAACAGACTTTGAAGATAGAGTTAGTAATATTTTTTGATAAATAAAAAGATGAAAAAAAAATAGAATAAAACCTCCAAAGCCTGTGGTATAATTCCAAAGGATATAATATAAGGCTAATTGGAATATAAATATGGAAGATATTAATGCAACTATATCCATGATTGCTTTAAGTGTCATCATCTAAGTACCCTAATTAAAAGGCAGATACTGTCAGAATAGATTAAAATAAAAAATTAGGCTCAACTGTATTTTGTCTGCAAGAAACACACTTTACATACGATAATCTGAGAAAGTTTAAAATAAACCCTCTAAGAGAAGCTCAAAGTCAAGAAAGAGTAGGGACCAAAAACACTAGAGGAAAGTGAAGCCTCTGGCAGCTGCAGGAGCAATAACATTTAATTCTCACAATAAAGGCCTATTTACCTCGTTTCTTATTGCCCAACATATATCCTTCTTTCAACAAAAGGAAATGCCTTCCATTTTAGGAAGAAGTAAAACAAACAAAAAATAGTTTGAAGAGCCAAAGCAGTCATCCAAAACAGTTCAGCCTTGGAAATATCAGACAAAAAAAATTTAAAATAAACAGAGTTAATGTGGAAGGAGTATACAAGATGAAAGAACAAATGGGTAATGTAAGCAGAAAAATGGAAACTCTAAGAAATAAAAGAAAATACTTGATATAATAAATACCGACAGATATAAAGAATGCTTCTGGTGGGTTCATTTGTAGACTAGACATGGTTGAGTAAAAAAATTGTGAGTTTATAGATAAACCAATAGAAACTTCACAAACTAAAATTCAGAGATAAAAGAATGAAACAAGTAATGGAGTAAGTTATATCATGCTAACACCAATTAAAAGAATGCTGACATAGCTGTATTAATTCTCAACAAATCACACTTTACAACAAGGAAAATTATCCAGGATAAAAAGAGTCAATACCAAAAAAAAAAAAAAAAAGAGTTCCCGTCGTGGCACAGCAGAAATGAAACCGACTAGGAACCACGAAGATGCAGGTTTGATCCCTTGCCTCGCTCAGTGGGTTAAGGATCTGGCATTGCCGTGCGTTGTGGTGTAGGTCACAGACAAGGCTCAGATCTGGGGTGGCTGTGGCTGTGGTGTAGTCCAGCAGCTATAGCTCCGATTCAACCCCTAGCCTGGGAACCTCCATATGCCATGGGTGCAGCCCTAAAAAGACAAAAAAAAAAAAAAAAGTCAATACATAATGATAAAAGGGTTCATTCCTCAAGAGGATGTAATAGTCTTAACAATAAACTTAGAGCACGCATGAAACTAACTACACAGCAACCAAATATATTAAATGAAAACTGATAGAGCTAAAAGGAGAATAGACAAGTCATCTAATGTAGTTTCCAACTTCATTATCTCTTAGGCCCTCATTAGAGATCAATCAGACCGAAAATCAGTAGATAAATACATAGATGATTCAACATTATTATCAGTCAACTTAATCTAATTGATATTTATAGAACTCTTCATAAAACAGCCGAAGTCATATTCTTATATTTACACAGAATGGTCACCAAGAAAGACTATACATTCTGAGTCACTGAATACACCTTAACAAACCTAAAAGAATAATAATCATACAAAGTATATGCTCAGACCCTAAAGGAATTATACTATAAATTAATAATAAAGATACCTGGAAATCCCAAATATTGAAAAGTATGTTTCACAAAATACTTCTAAATAACTGATGGATCAAGGGAAATTTTGAAATATTTTAAACTAAATGAAAAAAGAATATACAACTCATTAAATCTGTGGGATGCATCGAAAGCAGTCTTTGAAGGGTAATTTATAGCACTAAATGCATATATTACAAAAGAGAAAAGATCTTAAGCTAATAACCTAGCTTCCATACCTTAAAAAAACTAGGGAAAGAAGAGAAACAGACTGAACCAAGAAGAAGGAATGAAGTAATCAAAATTAGAGGAAAAATCAATGAGACTAGGAAAAAAGTTATCAAAACAAAAAGCTGATTCTTTGAAAAGAATGACAAGTTTCTGGCTTTGGCA
Organism: Phacochoerus africanus; assembly: GCF_016906955.1. Lineage (NCBI taxonomy): Eukaryota > Metazoa > Chordata > Mammalia > Artiodactyla > Suidae > Phacochoerus > Phacochoerus africanus. Next base: position 99,637,741 of record NC_062547.1, on the reverse strand, counting down.
GGTGATTCAAATGAAGGTGATAGTTGCTGACGTCAGAAAAAATGAGAGGCAAATATTGGGACATTGGTGAAAGTTAGAGCATCAGACATGGTTATTTTTAAAACATTTTAAGCAGTAGGCAGATATTTGAGGTTGGGCTCGGGAGAAACTTGGTTGCAAACATAGCATTGGGACTCACTGCCATACATATGGTCTATAGAGTCGTGGAAATGAAAGAGTTCTCCCATTGGTAAGGAAAGAACGTTGACAATGTCCAGCTCTATCAGGTGGTACTCACATCCTGGCAACAACAAATAAAGTTTTTTTTTTTTTTTTTTAGACAATGTGGAGTCATTTGGTGGCCTCAGCAAGAGCATAATCAGTGGAGCAGTACATGAGTAGTATGTCAAGTTGGAACAGAGAGAATGGGAGACTTAAAGTGGGGAGGGAGGAAGGGAAGAGTGAGTAGATAATGCCTTTCAAAATTTATCTCCAGTGTAGCAATGGGATAAGTTGTAGGTGGAAGCTAATGCACAGTCTAGGAGGTTTCTCTCTCTCTTTAGATCTGTTCAGACTCCTAAATGCCTGCAGAGATGATACAGTAGGAAAGGGAAGTTTGAAGATGCAGTTCCCAAAAAAGTAAGAGGGAGCTGGTTGTTCAGCATATATAGAAGGAGAAACCGCCCTATACTGAACACTATGTGTTTGAGTGTTAAATTCAGAGCTTTATTTATTTTCACAGTATTATTCTGAGATTGATATTTTCTCCCTTTTATCATAAGTACAATTTTAGAGACATTAATAATTAGCCTTAACTTAGGGAGCTAGTAAGTGGTAGAGCCAGAATTCTAATTGGGTCTACATAACTGGTTTATATACAGACACACACACACACCCTGAACCTGTAACCAAATGAAGTATGAATAAGTATGATTTCCCTCTCATAGTAAAAATGCTGAGATTAAAGGAGAACTATGCTGAGAAGAAAGTTCCCAGTTGTGCAATGTTGGGCTGTGAATCAGCCAAACAGATTAACAAAGAGCCACAATGTCTATGTACTTACTATTCTTTCTTGCCTCAAGTGCTTTTTCCTGAACGTTTGTGTGATTTCTGCTTTGTTTTTCCCTCAGATATAGACCTGAATAATGTCACTGTTGTTGAGACCCTGAAGGACCAGTAAATATCGGGGGGGGGGGAGAGGTAATTGAAAATAAAAATCATGGGCAAAGATTGGCAGCACCTACATACCCCCATTTTTTTTTCAGAAAAGCAAATGATTCTAAAGAACATACAGTGAGGATTTAGGCGCATTGGCAAGTTCATGTTCCTTCTGTGCTGTGTGATACTATGGAAGTTAATTAACCACTCTGTGCCACTTTCTTCACTATAAATGGAGAAAATAATAGAACTTCTTAAAGGGTTTTTTTTTTTTTTTTTTTACAAATGTTAAATGAGTTAATTCATATAAAATGCATGTAACAGTGCTTAGCACATAAGGAGCATTCCATAGTGCCAGCTACCAATATTATTAAGGTCATCTCTATTGAGAGATGGGAAACATTATCAGGCTCTCTTAGCATGATGATGCTAAAATGTTTGCTCACTCTAATTCCCCTTTGCTTTGATTCCATTTTTACAAAGGAGTTTCCCAGTGATTATTTTGCTTTACTTTTTTATCTGCAGACATGAATGGTCTGGCCTGCTCTGCCGAGTTTCACTGTAAATTAATTAATATTCTTATGAAATTAATCATATAAATCTGTCCATAAGGGGAAATTGGGCATACTATCTAAACATAGAATATTCTAGCTCCCTGTGTTGGTTACTTCTCCGTTAGCATAAGGCTTCATTCGAAGCTTGATTGGCTTGGAAAATGTAATTCCATTCTGATATTACTCTGCTTTGCAGGTAGTGAGAAAAGCAGGACAGCAGATTGGTGACTTTCTGGATAATGAAAGTCAACATCATAGGAGAAAATGGGCAGCCTTATTCCAGGCAGACAGCATACACTTCTGTATGAAGAGATTTTTCCCATTTGCATTTTTAGAATCCGTGCTATTATCTTCATGTTACAGATGGTGATCAGAAAAGCAAAGTCACTTGCCCAAGGTCACATACTCCTGAGCGGCAGAGCCTGTCCTCAGACTCAGCCTTGACTGACGGCAAAGACTTCTCACTACAGATCACTTGGTTCCAATCATAGTAAATAGAAGAATGATCAGAATATTATCCCTTTGAGGATAAAAGTTATTTGGAATATTTAATAATGAGATAACTATAAAAAGGACTTTATAAAATCAAAGGAATATTTAAACAGTTATGTGATTATGCATATAACTACATCTCTTTCTCACACACACATGCATACACATTCATGCCCTTATACAGATTTCCTAGTATATTGTTCTTTGTTATTTTAAACTTAAACTGTGGGTTAATAGATTTAATTGGTGTGACAGAAGAACATGGTCTAAATTAAAAAGACATTTCAGAAAATTGCCATTTACGTGGTATGCAGATTGGTTATAGCTTAGTTAGGTAATTGAATAACTTGGTCATGGTAATGGTTTTTCCATTCCAACTCCAGCTGAAAAGTTTGGCCATTAATAGCAGACCTGTTTTAAGACATAAGCAACGTGGTTTGTAAGTCATTGACAATATCATAGAAGCTGAAGTGAGACCATCATGTTGCTCTGAGGAGTGTTGTTTGGCTTTTACTTTCTTTAAGCATGGCAGCTTGGAGCAGTTTCTGAAGAGTTTAACCACATCCCAGCAAGTCTTTATGTTTGGCTGCCATTTATACTCAGCTCTGTGGACCATCTCATGCTTGGTTCAGTTTCTATAGCTCCATTATGAATAATAGGAAAACGAAACTGAATATTAACAAATCTACTCAAATGTCCTAGATGGCTAAGAAAAATACAAGACCAAACTGCAAGCACAGAATTTGATAGTAAAGAACAGTGCATGCATACTAATAGTTAGAAAATGAAAGAGCCATACATAAATTCAAAAGACTGTGGAGGAAAGTGAAATGGTACCAAAAAAAGGCTTAAAGACAGTGACCTTAAAAAAAAAAAAAAAAAAAAAAAAAACCGGAGTTCCCGTCGTGGCGCAGTGGTTAACGAATCCGACTAGGAACCATGAGGTTGCGGGTTCGGTCCCTGCCCTTGCTCAGTGGGTGAACCATCCAGCGTTGCCGTGAGCTGTGGTGTAGGTTGCAGACGCGGCTCGGATCCCTCGTTGCTGTGGCTCTGGCGTAGGCCGGTGCTACAGCTCCGATTGGACCCCTAGCCTGGGAACCTCCATATGCCGCGGGAGCGGCCCAAGAAATAGCAACAACAACAACAACAACAAAAAGACAAAAGACAAAAAAAAAAATTCCCTGCATGTTATTGGCTAGTAAAGAAAAAACAACATTATTAAGAGTGCTTATGTAAGAAGGCAACCATTAAAAATAAATTTGAGGGTTTTTTCCTAGAACATTTCTAAGATCCTTTTTATTCAACTACTGTTCTGCTTTAGTTTTCCATTCACAGCCCAACTTCTTGTTTTCCTCATTGCATCATGGCTCTTGCAGCAAATTCTAGACCCACATGCAGAAAAGTCTTTTGCAAATATCACTCTTATTAGATGATCATCTACCCTGGTCATTCCTTTATTTCCTACCACTTGTGTCCTTAGGTTACACTGTGTACCTTCCAGCATTATGATAGTTCTCAAGTTTTTCCACTTGGAGTTGTTTGTCCAGTCCTTTACTATAATCTCAAGCACAGCTTCTTTTTTAAATATTTAATTAAATGTTAAATAGTTTAATTTTTATATAGATAATTAAATAGAATCTTCTGCAGTATAGTACTACATTCCATGCAATGGTTTGAAACTGTGTATGACCAGATTCTTCAACCAAATCCATTAAAGAAAAAAAATAATACAGAAAGGGAAAAGACTACCAATCTGTGCTTAAGTAATAATAAAGGAAGACAAAATAGTTTAGTAGTAGAAAGAACATTCTCAAGTACAAGATCTGTCACTTAGTTCTAAGACTTTGGGGAGATTACTTAATTTTTCTCTTCCTGAGTAGTAAAATGTAGTAAATACTGAGTTTATAGATATGATCATATCACCTAGACTTAAGGACATTTTTTTCTTTACAGACAAACATTTCTGAGTAAAGCAAATGTTTCCTACTACTTTTCCAATTTCCATTGTCTTATTCAAACTGTAATTGTTTCCTATCAATTCATCTTTCCCCATAAGAATTATTCTTTTTATGACATTTTTAGTGAATGTTCTTTTAAGAATGTTTTGTTCTACCGAGAAGCAATAGGAAAATATGAAATTAAGATGGCACGGATTTAGAAGGAACAATAAATATGGTGTCTAAGATGTAGTCTAAAAACAATAAGCTCTATTTTCTACCATTACACCAATTAAATGACAAAGATGATCACTGAAATATAGTGTAATTAATTTTAGATCTTATTTTTAAAATTGTACACATTGTTAAACCTATCCATAGTTGGTAAGTTTTTAAAATATACATTCCATAATACTACTGAATACAATATGTTGCAGTGATAAAAGTTAGATTTTTTTAAGGTATTCTAGCAATGTAAGCAAATGACAATGATTGTAGTCCTAATATCAGCCTGCTAATCACCACAGCTAATCAGTCCTGGCATTCTCATGGTTCACTAGCCAGCAATGGAGTAAATGGCCAGTCTTTGGTATTAAAGAGTTAAATAGTCCTTAGTCCAAACTTTGAAAAAAGTTTTACTCCATGCCCTTTTAGACAATGACTAGCTGTTAAGCTCAAAACTAATTAACATTTCAAAAACTAGTGTTAATCAGTATTAGGAAGACTCTAGGGAAATACTTCCCTGCAGAGACCCTTTTCTTCCTTTGCTTTAAAGCAATAACTTCTAAATTATTACTTTAATTTTAAGTGGTGTTTGGCACATAGTAAACAAACCTAAAAATCACTAAGTTGAAAGAAATGGAATCAGAGGTTGTTTGCTTATTTCTTATCCTTTCTAATAGAGGCAAATCCTATTGGCCTGGCTTCACTTGTTTATAGAAACTCAATATGTACAATAATCTTGTTCTTTAATATGGGTCCATAAACTCATACTGAGAATATATGAGTTGATACACCTTAATCCCCTATGGTATTACTCTGGCATTGCAGAGTAGAATGTAGAAATAAGGCTGGTAGACTGACCAGTTGTATGAGGTTAAGGTAATCTGATTTAAAATTTAAAATTTTACATTTAGGTTCGGAAAGGGTCTTTGCAACCAAAATTCCTGCCCCATGACTCATTTTACACATACAGGCACTGAGATCCATGGTCCGAGAAGTGGATAGTGGTGGACACGTACTGTGAAGACAGATGTTTTTGATTCCACTCTGTTCTCACTGATGAGCACCTGATCAAATGATAGTAATCATGTGTTTAAAATTCCCGTTTCATTTAATTGGGACATGCAAGTAGCAATAAACCTCTACTTGCCTATGATCTTAAAACAGAGACATGTAAGATCTTTGCAAAGAGTTTGTTTTTCTATAGTCACGTTCAAGTTGGCAACATGCTTCCTTTTTGGGTGCAGATCTATGTGTCTTTTAATACACAGGTCGTGGCATATTAGATTCCATATGGATTCCAGACTGTCCTGTTTGCCTGATAACTGTGCATCTTTGTAGCTAAAGTCATCCTGCTAAGGTTTTCTTTGCTCATTTGTGAAAGGAAGATAATACTACTCACCTCATGTTCACTGTGATGCTGAAAAGAGATAGCATACATATTCCTGCCTAGCACATAGTAAGAGTTTAATAAATCACTGATATAGATAAGAGGTATTTAAATAGTAACTTTTCAACCAACTGGAAAAATCAGATCATATCATGAAATGCTGAAGTGAGACGAGCTGACTCTGAAACTGTGGACCTATTTGTGAGGGGCATTTTTCCTTCTCTGGTGGTTTTATCAAAGAAGCTGCATGTGACAATATATATAGAAATGATATGGTGTGTTCCTTGTTACTTTGCCCTTGAAAAATGAAATAAGTGGATCCAGAGAGTCCGTGGGAAAAAAAACTAATCTGAGAAAAGACCTCATACCTGTCAAGATTTCTAATGGTCATGGTGAAAATGATGGGAGCAGTAAATGACATTTTTTTTTTCAAGCTTACAAGCTATATCTCACAAGCTGAATAACAAATATAATATTGAAGCCTAAAATGATTTGAGATTTTTGGGTAAGCAACACTGAAGACTTTTCTTTGGTTGGCATACAGCTCATGTAAAGCCTTTTGTGTGTTCTCTCTCTTCCCGGAAGTCCAAGGCTCTGCATTGCCTTAATTGTAATCTTGAGAGTTTTGCAGTGAATTTTTTTTTTTTTTTTTTGCACTTGATGACATCCAGTCCAGTAAACTTCCAAAAACATTTGGTTTGGCCACCCAAGATGAAACACTGTTTCCCCCAAACTGAACTCATGACTGACACAGGAAGGGCACAACTAAGGAAAACTCAAGTTTTCCTCAATATTTGCTTAAACATATTTTGTCAGTAGTATAGACCCAGTCATGAAAAGACAAATGAAAAAGAGTTGTGACACTGTCCTCCATGCCTCTTTGCCTTAATTTTAGTAATCACAGCAGGCAAAATAACAAAAACTGTGGGAAGATGGTACTTTTTGGTCTTCACAAGGAGTTCCTCGAGACCTGAAACCCATTGATTGACTTTGTGCACCAAGGAGTCTCCAGGGCTCAGCATTGTGAGTGGTGCAGTGTAGGGACTTTGTAAATAATTAGGGTTTCTGTTTATTTTCTTCCTTCATGCAGTCTAAAAGGTTATGGGTAGATCTACCTGTATGTGTGTAATGATGGGAAAATCAGGAAAGGCTGGGAGTAAATGGCAGTGATAATCTTCCTAGTTGAATCTTCTACTTCATTCCAAAGCTTTGTTGCTATTGGGTAAACCTGCCTCCTGATGCTGAGGTAGTAGGCAAAAGTTGGCTAGGAAAAGATTAGTTAGGACACAGAAAGTGTTAAAAGATTAGTTAGGACACAGTCATAGAGAAAGTCTCATCACTATAAGAATTAAAATACATGAACTTCATAAAGAAAGAATGGTCTGATAGTGTAACTTTTGCGCAAACTTAGAAGAAAAACTTTCAACTCAGATAAATCTTTTCTGTTTTCTTTCTTCTTCTTTATTTATTCTTTTTAGGGCTGCACCTGCAGCATATGGATGTTCCCAGGCTAGGGGTCGAATTGGAGCTGTAGCTGCCAGCTTATGGGAGAGTCACAGCAACCCAGGATCTGAGCTGCATCTGTGACCTACATCACAGCTCAGAGCAATGCCTGATCCTTAAGCCACTGAATGAGGCCAGAGATCAAATGCACATCCTCATGGATACTAGTCAGATTTGCCAAGATGGGAACTCCCTTGGATAAAATTTTTAAACATAAAAAATAACTATCTTAAACACCACCTTTAGGGGGAAGTAAATTACAGGCATGTCTTACGAATATATGGTATATGTAAGATAGTTAGAGACTATGATTTATATGTATGGTAAAATAATGCGTGAATAAATGCTTATGAGTAATTTTCCTAATGGAGAAGATAATACTAAGGGGGGGGGGTCTCTTTCTACATTATATGTACCTGCAGTGCTTGAAATTTATTGGCAGGGTCATGGTGAGGGATACATGCTCTGAGTTAACATTTATGGAGATCAAGCATTGTCTCCTCCAATTACTAGCTACTATTTAAAAACTGAAATGCTTTTGTTTCCTCAGTGGTAAAATTGTGATAATTTTAATTTTAATTTAACAGAATAATTTATAAGGTCACATGAGATAAGATATAAATTCCATCCACTGATAACCAGAGATACAGCCAATAGCTGTTAGTTGTTATTGGTCATATCATTATTGTTACTTAGTGAAAGCTATGAACACTTTAAAAGATTAAAACCACACTTGAAGAGGATCTGGATAAAACACAATTTTAAAGTTACTTTTTAGAAGATGTTAGTTCTAATAGCCTCTAATGAAAGCTTCCTTCACCATGTTTTTCATATGTTCCCCTGTTTTCCGTTGTCCATGTTTATTTTTCTATTAACATGTTATATTTCATCATTAACTTATTTATCTCATACTTCCCTTGCAAGTGTGTTAGCATCAAGAGGGCAGGGACAACATCTCCTTTCTATTGTGCCACATTATATCTCTGGATACCCAATCCTAGCACAGTGATGTTTCATAGTTTACAATCAATATTTGGGTCAGTACTCTTCACATGATCAAATTGTACTAAAGAATCAGCTTGGCAATCAAACATGGAAAAGTGCTTAGATTTAAGACCCAGTGTCTATAGTCTGTTCCTTTTTCTCTTATATCCCTTTACCCTTTGAAGGTGTACAGTGTTGCACATGCCATGACTACTTAACAATCCCAAGACAGTAGTCTTGTAATGTGTTATTCAAAAGGAAATAGAAAGCTGCCCTGGAGAAAGGATGTTGGTCAAACCTAGGTCACACACATAGTCTTTGATGGGAGTGGGGCTGTACAGACTGGCACCCCCTGAACCCTGGGAAGCTGATGCTGTCACCAGAAGGGGAAAGGAATGCTCGGAAGAAAGAGGCGAGAACTGCTTTCTACTACAGATGTAAAAACCATTAAGTCAATTCTATAGCCGTTGACTGTACAGTTGCTTTAAGAGTTTTTAAAGCTACAGGTGTCCTTAAATTTCTTCTAAGGAATGAAATTTAAATGTAAATCTTGAGCCACTTTTGCATTGTATAAACAAAATCTTTGGTTGTTGAAGTGTGGTTACTTTAATATAGTCACAAATTTAGGTCAGTTGAGATGAATGTCAACCATTGATAGCACCAGCCCATGCCTCCATTGTGGCAGGACAGCAACTGCTGAATGGGGAAATAGATAAGTAATTGTGGGGGGCAAAGCTGATGGAAAAAGTGGTAATTGGAAATGCTTTAAGTCTATCCTTGACATCCTTGTCATGGAAGGCATGCAAGAAATAAACATATGAAACCCAGTTCTTCCACAGCAATTTCAGGGAGGAAACTGGCATAAAACCCCAGTATTATATCAAAAAATCCAATAACACAGAATGCTAATTACAGATTAGATTTCAATGTATACTTTTAATCCAGAAAAAAAAACTCAGGGGAGTTCTCATTGTGGCTCAGTGGAAATGAATCTGGATGCAGGTTCGATCCCTGGCCTTGCTCAGTGGGCTAAGGATCCAGCATTGCCCTGATCTGTGGTGTAGGTCACAGATGTGGCTCGGATCCCATGTTGCTGTTGCTGTGGCTGTGGCGTCGTCCAGCAGCTATAGCTCCAATTCGATCTCTAGCCTGGGAAACTCCATATGCTGTGGGTGTGGCCCCCAAAAGACAGACAAACAAACAAACAAATAAATAAATAAATAAATAAGCAACTCAGGATACCCTCTCTAAATCACATATTATCACTGAGCTATTTTTAAAGTAATTAGTACACTATAAGACTTATCTTTCTTTTCCGTAATTGTTTTTATTTCTTATCCACTGTTATTACACATTTTGTAGACACGAAATTAGTGAGTCAGGATGACTGGATGGAGGAACTGGTGATACTTAGCTACAGACATTTCTAGAAAAGTTATTTTTAGGATTAAAGATGGTTGCTCTTGAATATCTAATGTTTACATTGAAATTACTTTGTCCTTTGATGTTACAATATTATATAAAATGTGTATGTTTTGTTGTTTTGTACTTGATAACACATATTGTCAAAAAAATGGTTATTAAGGGGGAGGGTAGACCCACTGTTATTCCATGACTCATGAATGGATACGCACAGGATTGTTAACTGATGGAGGAGGTTCACCACGGAAAAATCTTTGGCTGCTTTGACAAATGCAGATGATGATTAAGTATGTGACATTGTTCCCATTTATTCAGGGCTGAATCAATCAGTGCCCCAAGTCAGCCTGATGCAATGGGCTACTCTAGATGTGGTCTTCTGAATAAGACAGAGTGTTAAAATGAGGTCATGACCACTTTTCATGGGACTTTTTTTGCTTGGCTACATTCCAGCTTCGCTAATTAAAGTCTGTCTTTCTAAGACTCCTTTACAGTTTTAATTGGGTATGTTATTTCTTGTGAATTGTATGGAATTGTTATTCACTGTCATAAGCAGTGGCTGTATTTCACCATAGAGGTGGTTGCATTTCATCACAGGGATCAAAGGAAGGGAAACATGAATATAACTTTTTTAAGGGCACTTTGCAATGCTTTGAGCTCTTTGGAAGAAAGCACTAAAAAGGAAAATAATGGTGGTTCTTAAAATGTAAAGTATTGCTATTATAATTTTTGAAAAAAATCTGAAGATTGAGAATATTTTCTGGTGGAGCTCAGGAAAATTATTCTATTATTTCAGGAAAAGGGCATAAATATGATAATTGAAAATTTAGTGGAAAAAAAAACTTTGCTGTCATATTTGAGAAGTCTCTATATTATCTGTGTGTAGGGAAAATAGTTGGAACTTCTAAGCCTTTCTGAGGAGATATTGTGTAGAATATACTAGTTTCTCAGTGCTGAGAAGACTGCAATTGCTCCTCAGTTTATATTAGCTAAGGCCTTATTTAGAGTTAATTTTCTCTTCCTTTTCTACAGATTGACAGTCTATATTGAACAAATATACTTGTAGACAAATGATAAATTTTCACATCACACTGAGCCTTTGTTTAGCCTATTTTTAGTTACCTTAATTGATTGGTTGAGTCACACCTCTTGGAGGGGGCACCCCCCCCCACACACATACACATGAAATAAAAGTCTATTTAGCACAATGACTGCATGTAGGGAAGGAGTAAAGAATACCTTTTTTGCTACAGACATAATAACCAATGAAGTTATTGGCTATTTTCCATGTGTTTATATTTTTAGAATCAAGAAATGAGGTTGAATTAATAGAATAAAATAGAATACCTTAAAATGAGGGTAAAAAAGAAAGAGCAATACAAATAAATGAGACGGAAACATGGTTTAAAAAAACTCAGATAGATTATATGTTTGTTACAAATAGAGCCCTCAGTTAGCTGTGCTTTTCAATAATTAACACAAGAAAACTGAAAACATCACTTCACTGCATAGTTCCCCATATCTCAAATAAAACTTAAATAGCTCAGGAATACAGAAATCATCTGGTTCCCCTCAACTCGGGATCCCCACAAAGAAAACAATGTGCAATTTCACAACAGCCTCAGAACACCCTTAGAAGAGATAAAATTTTTCACAGGACTATTCTCTACAAAGATCTTAAAAATAAATGCAAGTGTTGCACACTAACACTATTTTAGTATGGAAACTTTTGGTTGTGGTGACCCAAGTGAACGTAAATAATTCTCCTTCACTCCACACTTGTCTGACTACTAAGTCCATAATTTTCATTTTTGATTCTGCAGTTTTTTAGATATTGCAACATTGACTCAGCACCATGCCGTTCATTCAATAACATGAGAATAGTGATATATGACAGAACTGTAACACTCTGTAAATCGTATGTGTGTTCACATATACAAACATTCACATATATGTGCATAGCCAGTATAAAAAATACCTCCTAAGTTTCTCTGAATATTGTTTTATTTTTCTTTGCTATACTTATCACTTAATACTACCTCAAAAAAAGGTGTATATGTGTCATACAAACTCACACACACACGAACACATGTGTTAATTTTCAGGAGCACAACATTGGGTTAATCATGATCCTTGGCTTTTAACATGTTGCCATCTTTGATCCTTGTATGGTCTCCATTTTTATTCATTCATTTAGGATACAATGAATACCCTTGAACCTAACATTCATCCCCAAGATCTAAAACATTAAACATAAGTTCCTCTAACATGCTCCTTCTCTCTCCATCCTCATGTTTTCCTTAGAGGTAGCTATCATTTTCTTGCTAAAACTCATAAATGTACACCTACCTACCCACACACATAAACACACATACATGCTTGAACAACAAGTTTTTAACTGTCCTTAATTTTTAAAAATGTCTTTATGCTGAATGTAATCTTTGGTGACCCACTTACTGTGCTTAAGCACAATCTAGTCATGTTGTTGCAGGTATCCATAGTTATTTGTTTCTAGACTGTGTCATATTTCATAGTATAAATATATCAAAAAAATTTTCTGTCTACAGTACTGATTTTCTGATATTTTTTTCAACACTTTTGCTGTGTATCTGGTATTTTTTTAACACTTTGCCTTGTGCAAATGTGCAAAGTTTTCTCTTGAGTATGTACCTAGAAATAGAATTACTAGGTCTTAAGTTATGTTCAACTTTACAAGGCAAAACTAAAACGTCTTTCCATTTATACTGCTACAAGCCATATTTAAGATATTCCTTCAGGAGTCCTCCTGTGGCACAGCATTGTCACTGCAGTGGCTCTGGACGCTGCCATGGTGTGGGTTCAAACCCTGGCCCAGGAATTTTTACATGCCTCAGGTGCAGCCAAAAAAAAAAAAAATGAGATATTCTTTTAGTCTACATCATCTCTAATAATAGTATCATAAGACTTACTAATTTTTGCCAAACAAGTAAGTGTAAAGTATTTAATTTTGGTGACATTTTACTATTTTTATTTGATAACTTACCTTTTTTCTTCCACTAGAAAGAATTTTCATACCAATAATTTTCATGGTACTTTATCTTCTTTATTGTTTTATCCTCAACACCTATGATACATAGATATATTCAATGAATAATTTTTAATTCGTTAATGTGAAATCATGCATACTTTATTATAAAATTTATTTTTGGTCCCATGTTTTTACATGAGAAAATTCATAATTAGGGTATGTAGTAAATTTCTAAAATTGAGTGTTTTTGGTGAAAATAATTACAGTCTACTTTTTCACCTTTATTTTGGCATGCCTATATAAAGATTGTTTTAACATCTCTAACCTGCTTATCAATTTTGTGTGTTTTTTTGAACAGAGGAACTATGAAATGATTGAAATTAAGAACACAGTGACATTGCTAAAATTTATGAGGAAATTTTCCTACTAATAAAGCATCACTTGATAAATAGATGGATAAATAGGTAGGTAGGTAGACATAGTATCAGTAAAGAAGATATTACTTCATGATTTGTTCTCCAAAGACCTAGAATAGCTGTCAGTCATTAACATGTATTATTCTAATATCTACTTAAATAATTATTTAAAGGCATATCAAAGTTTTATGGTACTCATTTATCATTAAGGCCATAAGTTTATATTGCAAACAGTTAATTACGAGAACCTATGATTTTCAGTTCCTGATCTGTAAGTTTTGATTGCATTAATACAGAATGAAATATTGCTAAATCAATTTTAGTGAGATTTGAGTACAGATTCTCTAGGGTAGTGATTCTCTACTTTCCCTATTGTATATTTATGTGGGGCCAAGTTTTTTTTATGTACATTATTTAAAGTAATATTGTAACAGATTGAATGCCCAACCAGACATTAAAAAAAGATTTGCAAAAGTGTAAAGGGATGCCACACTTCTCACTTTTATTTATTTTGGATATTTAATTATTTCCATAAAAACATATTTTGTTAACCTTTAATAAATTATTTTAAAATACCTTCAACATTTGTGAGTTTTAATTTCTAATATGGATAGGCATTGATAGGTTTATTGCTATATAAAGAAAAGCTCTTTGAAAATCTCAACATAGTTTTAAGAATATAGATGAGTCCTAGGATGAAATGTTTGAAAATAGCTTCTCTTAGTGAATACATTTTTAATACCCACCTATAGACGCATAAAATTTTTCCTTAATCAATAATAAAAGAGTTACTGACATAGTCATTCATTCATCAGACAGTCCTGTGGCTCCTACTGTGTGTTGGGTATGTGGAGTGGGGATAAAATGGTGAAAATTGTGTGTATAATCCTTTCTCCTGGAGAGTACAACTGGACTAACCTGACAATTACAAAGTAGTATAAACTGTGCTTTCAAATAAAGAGGAGTTTTATTTTATCAATATTTTAATTCAAATTACAATTTAATACTGGTATTATGGGGAAAGATAATTACTAACTAAAGTGGAATAGGCAAACATATTTCAAGCAATATACTCATGTTCCATTCAGTCTTACACTATACATATAAATGATTAATTTTTAAAAAATAGACATTAGTGTGTTTAAAAGCAAACATTTAAATGAATGCAATAAATAAATTCAAATAGGGAGCTGCATAATTATTTTAGAAACAAAATTTTCAGAAAATCACCTGTGAAGAAGTAATATACAAAAATATCCATATTGACTAAAAGTTGAATGAATTCATTATCTTTAGTTAGGTAGCCAAATATACTTAGTCAAAAATACTATTTGTTAATATTTACAATGTAGTGCCAATTTCTGCTGTATAGCAAAGTGACTCGGTCATACATATGTGTGCACATATGTATTTGACTAATAGTTTAGTTCTTTAATAGGGTATTTTTTAAATGCAAAGATATTATGCCCTATTCTCACTTATCTCTTTTATTAATAAGTCAGAATACATTTTCTTAGCCAAAAGTAATCTAAAAATAAAGATACACAATATTATAAATATTTTAATATAAATTGTAGCAAATATTTGTAAGGTATTTCTGAATCTGGCAAATAAAGCACTAAATGAGAAATAAAAAAAACCACAGGAAAATAAACATACACTGATTAGAAAATTAGTCATTTACTTTCTGTAATGATGAATTAAAATCTACCCACCAAGCCTCATAAGCCTGGGCACAAGAGTCCCATTATATCCTCTCATTGTGTTTATATTGCTGTAGGTTCCTAAGAACACAGTCTATGGTGAGGTGCAGGTTTGCTGTAAATTGATGGGGTTTAGAATCTTGAGGTGAAACCAGTGGAGGCTATAAAGCTCACTTTGTTACCCTGTTGCCATTTTGAATTTTACATGCTGTTTTGTATATTGATTTGACACATTTTTACCCTTTTGATATAGGCTCTTATACCAAATGTCTCTTCTCATTCTTAGCTATCCTCCTAGGTATTTTTAATTTGATGTAAAGGTGTAGGGCATTGTCACCCATTGCCGAATTATAATTTCTTTTATGACTGATGTCCTTCATTCAGTAACTGAGTGTAACCAAGCACAGGCCCACCACTAATGCCTCTTAAATCATCTCTACACCAGTGAGGAAAAACCTACTGTCAGCCTTATGTTTGGAACACTGAAGTATGGTTTTATGCTTTGAAACCACATTGGCAGCTCCATGCTATTTTATTATACACTTGGCTTTCTACCTTCTTCTTGTTCACTGTGGTGATCGGCTTGTTCCATGGTGCCCACCCCTTTCTATCTGGCCTAGTATCTGAGCCAAGCACCATGGACACCCATGGGGTGGACTTGGCAGCTGTGAGACCCAGATGCTGAGCTCCAGTATGTAATTTTCCAGCAACAGCATCTGGGTGTTTGGTTGGCCTTGTATCTGGCTTATGTTGTCTGTCATGGTGACTGTAGAAATCCTGTGAACCTGGCACAAGATTCATCTACTTGTCTGTAGGCCTATCTTGTCCATACAAAATGTCATTCTGTATTTATTCTCATCTGGTGTTGTGCACTTATTCTCTGCAATACCTCTCGTTGAGGAGCTGGAGTGAAATTCCCTTGAAGTCACCTACATACTTAACCTTTTCTGGTCTTCTCCTTCTGATTTCCCTGCCCAATCACAGGCTATATATTTTCTACTTAGGTGGTTGTATGTTCATTCTTGTCCCCATTTCCATTGTGAATCAGATAGTGTAATAAAATGATTCAGTGGTTGGCACATGTGTGCAGGAGCCATTTCCCTGTGATTGGACCCCTAGGGCTCTAGGCTTCTTTCGGCTTCAAGTTCCAATTTTAGACCCTGACTATCAAAATACAATTGATATCTCATATGCCATATTCATTGTTGGAATAAAAGAACAAGATTATTAAAGTTTAAATAGGGTTGGTCTTTTAATCAGAATATTAGCACAACATGAATATCTGTCTTTAATACTCTACTTCAGCAAATATCAAGTACATTTTTGTTTTATATCTCTTCAAAATAAGATCATATCATTTGAAAAAGATTGCATTTTTTGTCTTTTACTTTTTCTTACCTGGTTTCAATCTCAAGGGAATTTTTAAAAACTGCCTTTTTTAAAGAATTTGTGCAGCTACAGTTCATTGGAGAACACAAAATATGTACAAATTTACATAGTTTCTTTGTGTTATTCATTTTAATGGTTTAAGCCCCAAATACTAATCATCGTAACAGATGTGGTAAATTTATTAGATACTAAAATAACCATTATTAGATTGTGCAATTGAGTTTATTTTTTTAATAATCTTCTGAAAAAAAAAATTAGGTAGGCACAGATTTTCCTTGAGGTGGAAACCTAACTCCCTATATGGTAAGATATGTGACATCTTTCCTACTGACAAGTGCTTACAGTCCTGTTCATTAATTTTATCACTAGCATAAACTTTTAATATGCATATGCTCAGAATATAGGACTTCCAGGCCAGCTTAAAGTGACTGTAACCTGTAATTACTGTTCCTGTACTTGATTATAATAATCTGATTGCAATTATTCAGTGATTTTAATACAAGCCTCAAGCTACATAACAATAATTCAAGTTCAGTGATTGGGAACATGTTTCTGTTTGGCTGTGAAATGTTTTAATCCGTAGTGATTCAAAGATCTGAGCTATAGTTCTGTTAGGGTAATTAAAGAGCATTTATATTGTCGGGTAAAATAACCTTATTTTAAAATAGATTGATGAATGCAAAAATTGCATATAAATCAAAATAGATCATTATCATCATGCATCTTTTAAGAGGAGGTAATAAAGCAGAGATTTTAATGTTTGGATAACTTGACCTCTATGACCATGTATCTAAAAATTGTAAATGGAGGTGAAGGAGGAGATGGGGTGGAGCCAGCCAAAGGATGTGTCAATGATAGCCCATAATGCTGTCCTAATTTTTTTTTTTTTTTAATCATGGCACTTGGAAGGCTTAGGTCAAAAGAATAGGTATAATTTATCCCGAAGAAAAGTTTCTAGAAATACGCAAAATCAAGAAAAATACTTGATATAGAAAGGCTCTCACAATATAGGAGGTAAGATTAAACGGTAAGGGTAGAAACACACCTTTGTCTAACATTTTCAAGGTAGCTTTTCTAGAAAATAACAAATATATTCCATACTAGATCTGTGACAGTAGGTTGACTTTTTATTTTGGTATTTGTTTCCATTTTTTTTTTTTAGGTTAAAATTAAAAAGCAGTAAACTTTGACTCTGACACACACAAAAAAAGAACATTAAATACTGCCCCCAGATGCTTAAGCTTAATCTGATGGTAAAGTCACAGTTCAAAATGAGAGATATACAGTGCTATAAGAGGGATAATAGTTTTAAGATACTATCTTGAACTAGAATGTCAGAATTACTGGACTGCCTGAAGGGGTAGCTGAGGCAGACCCAATAGACTTCTTTGACAAATGGATCCCTAAGGCTCTTCAACTCAATCTAACAAGCGACCCAATTTTCTTCTAGAGGTACTTAAGAATTCCAGGAAACAAAAGAGCAAAGAGACAAAGCATAATCCTGATTTTTAAAGTCCCCATTTGGAGAAATGAAGATTGAATTATTTCTACATGTGCCAAATGAGGTACATGGTACAAGAACAACAACAACAACAAAAAATCAAAAAACTTTACGTTTCTGACATTAGAGCTACATTCAGGGGAAGGATTGGAAATATTTCATGCTGCCTGATAAAAAGCTGTATTATAACTAGATATCGTTGAATTAAATAGGGAATGAAAAGCATAAGATCAGGTTACTAGAGTAAGTGATCTGTTGAAGAGTAAATTCCCAAGGACAACTCAGGAATTGAGGGAATGTTTCTGAACAACTGACCATGCTAGACTTCAACTGATTTTCACAAGAGAAGAGGGACCTGGCATATGATCACCAGATGCAGTTGGTGATGTTTTTGAACCATATTCCCAAGTCAATTGACTTCCTTTCCCTTCTCAATATTTCTTAGAAGAATGTGCTTACCAGACTTTACATTTTGGTCTCAGTGTCAAACCATGTCTATTTTTTTTTTTTCCTAAACAATAGAGACTTATGGCATGGTATTTTACCAATGAATTCTTCTTGGGATTATGTGCCTCGCCTGGCTTTTCAGGGCAGAGGGTGGTCAGAGCAAAATACCAGCTTTTTAAGTCATTTTCTCTAGCTGAAGTTCTGGGAGTAGGGGGTGGGGTGAGAATCCTCATGGTGGTGAAAAATACTCATAAATTTGAAAAATGTCAAGAAGCTTTAAAAATATTAGAGTCATAATATTAAATGTAAATCTCTCTAAGCACATAGACACTTGTTTTCTTTTCCCGACATGATATGGAGACTTCTAGTGTTTATATACTAAAAGATAATACAAAGCTGGATAGAATATTGCAGGGATTGGAGACAGCCCACCTTTGAGTTATGTTTGAAAACTAAAAAATAGAACAAAACTTTCCTAATTAGTTTTTAGAAACTATATAAATAATATAGAAAAAATGGCAGAAAACATTAAATCATTTTCTGTATTTGGTATAACATTTGAGAGGTCCTATTTGTAATATTTCATCATTTATTGCTCATGAAAAGCCAACAAAAATAACTTTTATAGGTTTTAGAAGAAAAAAAAGTGATGATACATTTTATTAATAGTTATGTAGTTGTAGCTCAAACTTCCAAATTGATGCCCCTAGGATTAAGACTACCCCTTAGTTGCTGAAGGAGCCTCAGGCAGCCTTGAAATGTCATCAGTTTCTAAATACTCCATGGTCAATTTTAGAATCATTCAAGGCAAGAGGTAACTGCTGGTATTCTTTATTATCCTAGAGGCTTTATATATCTCTAAAATGTATCTTTAGACATTCAAATATATATTTGCATGTTTGTATATATCTTTCTGAACTGTAATTCTACAGTTCTAGTTTTATTGAAAAATTGCCAACTGATGTAAAATTAACTATAGGGAGCTGGTGACAAGACTGTGATCATATTCCATAACTGTGGTTATGGAAGCATAACATATATACTCCTAGGATTTTGTTTCAGAAGGAAACTAGATAATAATAAAATGTATTTCAGTTGAAGATTTTGACTCAAAAAAAAAAGTTTCTAAGTCACATATTTGGTCAATGGCAAACCTAAGAAAACACATATTTTCTGACTATTCAAGATATTTTCCAATGCTTTATTCCTATTTCAAGATTAAGTGAATTAGTCTAAAATTGTGTATTTTTTAATCTTGCACTTAAATTAAAAATAGTAACAGGAATGACTCAGTCTAACACATTCTCTTAATCTATTCCCCTAAAAATAATACTTATAAAACAAAATTTCAATACATACATTATTTATTTCCCTGAATTGTTTGTCATATTCTTCAGATCATTACAATGTAAAGCTCAGAAAAACTATGTAATTTTATTTTTATATAGTCTTCCTTTCTAGATATCACAAAATAGAAAATCTCCATTATTAAAATGATCCTTTAACAAATCTGTGAAAATCAAAAGATATTAATATCAAAATCCATCATATAATTTTATTCAGGACTAATACCTTAAGATATTCTCATAAAGGCCCACATTTGTAGCCTAAAAATCAAATAAAGATGCTGAGACCAGTCTACTACTACTGTAGTTTAATCTACTTACCAGCTGTGAGTATGTTAAATATTAATCTCACCTAGGCCTTTTTTCCCCATCCCACTTTAATAGGCTGGGTTTTATTCATCTGAAGTGGTTTCAATTTCCAATAGTGCATCAAAGTCAATAAAAGAAACGGATATACTGCACCTACTTTTAAATCTCCAGAGATGTTTTTCCAAATCATTAACCAAGGTAAGCATCTTACCACTACTTCCACAACTACTTTTGCCTAATGACACTTGGTTAATATCCAGCAAAAGGATGCTTCTATCATAATAATAAACTATTGGTCCCAACTGTATATCATCATGTAGGAAACCACATTTTCATTGACCACAGCCACCACAAATTCACATTTTGACTTTTTTTTCTGCATGAACTGTAGTTTATTATAGACTCAAATATTAGAATCTGTAGCAATGGAAGTTCAAATGCCCAGCTCTCTTTAACTTGCGTTAGCAGTTTTAACAATGGTGGTCCAACTTTACGTTTTAAAATCTGTTAACAAATTAAGGTAGTTTGCTTTGATAGGCAGAATAATTTAGTGAAAAGGAGTCTTGGAATAAAAGTTGAAAGATCTAAATTTTAGTCTCCAGTTAAAACATTAGAGAAATCAAAATGTTCGGTATGGTAAGTTGTATTTTTCTTATCTATACATATAGATACAAATGTACCTCAAAGTGTTTAATGGTAAAATATGTATCATCATACTAGAAGTTTTCAAATTGTGTATGGTATAGCATTTATTGTGGATTGAGGACAAGGTTTAAAAAGGATAGGAATCATTTAATGGGGAATATGTTAATTCTTAAAGGCAAGATTTCAAGTTTCTTTTTTTTTTGTCTTTTTTTTTTGTATTTTCTAGGGCTGCACCCATGACATATGGAGATTCCCAGGCTAGGGGTCTAATCAGAGCTGTAGCTGGGGCCTACGCTAGAGCCACAGCAACATGGGATCTTAGCTGCATCTGGGACCTACACCACAGCTCACAGCAATGCCAGATCCTTAACCCACTGAGCAAGGCCATGGATTGAACCTGCAACCTCACGGTTCTTAGTCGGATTCGTTAACCACTGAGCCATGACAGGAACTCCAAAATTTCGAGTTTCTAAGAGAATTACTTTGAGTTGTTTCTTTTAGCAGAGCTATTTTTCCAGGCTTGAATAGGAGTCAAATTTAAAAAACACCAATATTCATCTGCTCTTTAAAACTGACTCTCCCATTGGCTTGCATAACCTATACCACATCTGAATAGCTTCTTAAAAAGAGAAAAGTGGAGTTCTCTTTGTGGCTCAGTGGAAACAAAGCTGAATGGCATCCATGAGGATGCAGGTTCGATCCTTGGCCTCCCTCATTGGGGTTAAGGATCCCTGGCATTACTGTGAGCTGTGGTGTAGGTCTCAGATGCGGCTCTGATCCTGTGTGGCTGTGGCTATGGTGTAGACTAGCGGCTCTAGCTCCGATTTGACCCCTAGCCTGGCAACCTCCATCTGCCACAGGTATAGCCCTAAAAGGCCAAAAAAAAAAAAAAAAGGGGGGGGGGGGAAATTGCTTAAGAACAGTAGTCCTCAAATGCGCAAATGTGTTCTTCCAACCAACAGTATTAGCTGGGAACATATGAGAAATACAACTTCTTGAATCTAGACTCAGATTGGCTGAATCAAATTATGTTGGTAGGACCCATCAATTGCTTTTATTAGCCCTCCATTCTGATTACATTTAAAAACATTGGTTTAACATATAAAAAATAGTAAACTAAAATAAAAACATTGGCTTAAACAAAGTCCTTCAATCCTTTTCTTTTTCTGTCTTTCTAGGGCCATACCTATAGCATATGGAAATTTGCAGGTTAGGGGTTGAATCATAGCTACAGCTGCTAGCCTACACCACAGCCACAGCAACACAGGATCTGAGTCTCATCTGCCACCTACACCACACCTCAAGGCAATGCTGGATCCCCAACCCAGTGAGCAAGGGCAGGGATCAAACCCACATCCTCATGGATACTAGTTGGATTCATTTCCTCTGAGCCACAGTGGGAACTCCCAATCATTTTCTATATAGGACTAGAGAGTAAATATTTAGGCTTTGTGGATTAAATCATCTCTAGAGCAATCATGTGCACTGTGTAAATGAGTAGACATGACTGTATTTCAATAAAATTTTATAAGAAGAGGTGGTAAATTGAATTGGGGCCACAGGCCATGGTTTGTCAACTCCTGGTTTAGAGAAAGTGT
Source organism: Phacochoerus africanus (assembly GCF_016906955.1). Classification (NCBI taxonomy): domain Eukaryota; kingdom Metazoa; phylum Chordata; class Mammalia; order Artiodactyla; family Suidae; genus Phacochoerus; species Phacochoerus africanus. The sequence continues at coordinate 99,615,742 of NC_062547.1, read as the reverse complement.
TTTTGTATGAATAGTTTTCTTTCGTGTTCTAGTTGACCCCTATTAGAACCTGAAAGTACATATAAAGCCATTCAAAATTGATGTAAAAACCCAATGTAAACTGATAAGAGGATGAATAAAGACCCTGAAATATGGATTGTAGACCTGAGGAAAATATCATATGGGGTAGATATTTTGAGTTTGTAGTAAGAGCCATAGCTGATTTAGTACTCAATGGTCTGGTCTGAGACTAGTCCTGCATTGATAGGAGCAGCATTACAAAGGTAATGGTAAGCTGTATTATAAAATTTTAGGCTGTGGTATCTGGAATATACCAACTAGGACATAGACAAGCATACTTTGGTAAGGTATGTGTTTCACATTTACCATAGAACTACTCGCTGGTGCTTTTAATAATTATAAGCATGTTAGAATCATTACCAAGAATTATATACCAATAATGAATTACAATCAACTTTTGAAAAAAAACCATGGTTACCCTCTTAAAGTAAAATTACTTAAAGACCATTTATGTTCCATTGTTTGTCCATTGATATTTGACAGGTCCTTTCTTTATTCTTTCTATATAGATAAAGTAGCCAAAGTCCATTAATATCATAGAATCTAAAAGAGAGCTAGGACTAACCATGCTTAGTCCTAGGCATTTTAGACTGTACATTTCCAAATATGGTACCTGTACCTTTTGGAATGAGCCATTTATTCTTTAGGAAATGGTCAAGAATAAAAATAAATAAACTAATAAAGCAACAGAGTTAGCTTTAACAAAAAAAGTTTTGAGGGGTAAGGGATACAGGTGTATTTTGAGCCAGGAATAGTGTGATCACAAATATTCAAGTTGAAATTCCAAAGAATCCCAGTCTTAATCCCAGAAGAACATATTCAGACTTGATAAAGTCATAGTAGAACTTTTATTGTGTAAATTTTACAAGTCACACAAAACGTTAATATACATTGTTTCATTCAACCTAAGAGAGAACTTTAGCTATAGGAAAACTTAGAGTAAGAAATATAAAGCAGAAAAATCACTTAATTTTCTGACAATCATGAAGTAGTCTTAACTCTCTCCTAAAGTTTTTAGAACATCATTAAAATTGTCCTAGAGACATTATTTAAAATCTTGTGATACAAGCCATGTTTGATTATAAATTGATTCTAGGGGTTATAAAGTGAACATACTGGATTTCCTGTCATGGCTCAGCAGTTAACGATCCTGACTAGCATCCATGAGGATGTGGGTTTGATTCCTGGACTCACTTAGTGGGTTAAAGATCCGGCATTGCCGTGAGCTGTGGTGTAGGTCACAGATGCAGCTTAGATCTCACATTGCTGTGGTTATGGTGTAGGCTGGCAGCTACAGCTCAGATTCAACCCCTAGCCTGTGAACCTTCTTATGCTGCAGATGTGGCACTAAAAAGACAAAATAAATAAAGTGAACATATAAACAGTTCAAATTACATATTAAGTTAACAGCTATAAATATATTGTAAAATAGTCTATAAACAAAGTTAAATGACTGGATTACTCCATTACCCTTTTAGATTGAAATACATTTTGGGGGAGCTTTAATATTTCTAAGAAAGTGGTATATCAGTTCTACTTGGTGGAATATGAAATTTTGCAGTCACTTCCTTAAAGTAAGAGAGCTGGAAACCCTTAATGAGGGATTTTAAATCCCTAATATAACTTACTTTCTATGTGAAGTACATTCCAAAACTGTGAGTAATTATGTGAACTTAGTGCACATTGCATAAATGTAACCCACCATTTTTGTTTCATTTTTAAAATTTAATTGAAGTATATTTTATTTACAATGTTGTGATAATTTCTGCTATACAACAAAGTGATTCAGTTATACATATACATACATCCATTCTTTTTCATATTCCTTTCCCAAATAGATTATCACAGAATATTGGGTAGAGTTCCTTGTGCTATACAGCAGGTCCTTGTTGGCCAGTCATTCCATATACCTTGGTGTGCCTATGCCATTCCCAAGCCCCAGTAATTCTCTCCCCCTACATGCCCCCTTTGATAACCATAAGTTTGTTTTTCAAAGTCTGTGATCCTGTTTCTGTTCTGCAAATAAGTTCATTTTTATCCTTCTTTTTTTTTAGATTCCACATATAAGTGATATCATATGATGCTTGACATCAAATATAACCCAACTTTGAATTACAACATTAGGTTTTCTGTAACTTGAAAACCAAGTATTGTGAATATAGATACTCATTGTCTATCATTAGGTTGAAATATTTTGTCAAGTCACCAGTGCCTTAAAAAAAAAAAAGCTTATTAGAATAAAGAGTGGAGCCCTGTGCAAAGATAACTCATGGAAAGTGTTTTAAGGTAGGTTTAAGCTCTAAATTTTTCACTTAAAGACTTATAAATATGAAGGGGTGGAAAGAATCCACCATGGACATTTAGTACAGCCTCTGGCACTATTTGACCAGCAACAATTTTGAGTCATGTTTTATCTTAAAGAACATGACAAGGTCACAAACAAAATTCTGGAACTCATCCAAGCCTAGTGTTTCTGATTTCCAATAGATACTAAACTTCACAATTCAGGAACGATAAATTGGAATTCCTAAGAATTCTTGGGATTGCTAAAATCATAAATTATTCTTTCTTTTTAATAACAAATTGTTTACATGTTTTTAAGTACTAATGACTGAAGAAAATAATCAATAACATTTTTCTGTGCTAGGTTTATAAAAAGTTTCACAGCTTTTGTTATAAAACAGAAAAAATGAATAATAACAAATGCAAATATTATTCTCCAATCCGCTGTAAAAAAAGTAGATATTTCAATAAAATACAAAATATCTGCTGGAGCTCCCATCATGGCTCAGTGGTAATGAACCCAAATAGAATCCATGAGGACGCGGGTTCCATCCCTGGCCTTGCTCAGTGGGTTAGAGATCTGGCATTGCTGTGAGGTGTAGTATAGGTCACAGATGCAGCTTGGATCCAGCATTGCTGTGGTTGTGGTGCAGGTCTGAAGTTGTAGCTCCAATTCAACACCTAGCCTGGGAATTTCCATGTGTTGTGGGTGTGGCCCTAAAAAAAGACCAAAAAAAAAAAAAATCTGCTCTCAATAATTAATAGATAGCAATAAAGGGAATAATGTAAAATTATCACAAATAGCAAATACTTAATACTTTCAAGTTACCATTCTTAAAAATAGTTTTAAAACATGCAAATCTCTAATTTCCTTATCTTAAAGTATTGATATTTGTTCCATAATATTGAAGAATGTAGAAAATATGTCTATTTACACTGGTTGAGTAGTTTACAAGTGTTTCTTTTTTTTTTTTTTTGTCTTTTTGCTATTTCTTCGGGCTGCTTCCGCGGCATATGGAGGTTCCCAGGCTAGGGGTCGAATCGGAGCTGTAGCCGCCGGCCTACGCCAACGCCACAGCAACGCGGGATCCGAGCCACGTCTGCAACCTACACCACAGCTCACGGCAACGCCGGGTCGTTAACCCAGTGAGCAAGGGCAGGGACCGAACCCGCAACCTCATGGTTCCTAGTCGGATTCGTTAACCACTGTGCCACGACGGGAACTCCTACAAGTGTTTCTAAAACCTTTTCAACCTGGGCATCTGAGTATATGCTGCATCATATAAGCTTGTTTATTTTTTAATGAAGAATAATTTTTTTTTTGCTTTTCTTCTGGTTTTGCCATTTAAATAAATATTGCTTTAATTAATTTATATCTAAGATCATCTCGAATTTCACACTGGAAATTGTATAACAGGATTATGTCATCATTTTGTGTTTTTCCTAGAACATTTCAAAGAACCATAACTTAGGAAAATAAATACTCAAACACTGGAAAACACCAGTGAGCATTAATGGATATTAGTAAAAATGTATATGTATCTCCTACCATGTTTAACAGTAATATAATTGTCAGTTGTCAACTTAATAACTTTTAAATTTGATCTTTCTTCGAACATAACTGACAGTATTTGTTAGATGTATAATATATAACTTACTAATATATATATATATATATATATTTAAATGACTCATCATAAAGAACACACTAAGCCAGCAACAAACACTTAAGACTGATAACAACCACAAGAAAGACTGGCTAACTAGACAGTGCCTGCCTCTGGCCTGCATGAGCTCATCCTGGTTTCAGGGAAATCCCACCTTCCTTAATATATGACCTTGAGTGTCAGTGTTTCTTGCTTTTTTGATGGGGAAGGGACCTCGCCAATGGCATGTGGAAGATTCTGAGTCTAGGCTCGAACCCAAGCCACAGGAATGACAGTGCCTCAGAAAGGAATAGCTGTCCAGTGACCTACTAGCATATTATCTTGGGAGAGAGTAAATTGTTTATGAAAAAGTACACAGCGGTCAATGAGATGGCGAGGCACATGGATCAAAAGTGACAGGCTTTGCAAACAAAGTTACATCTAATAAGGAAGGGAGTGATTCTAACAGGTTTCAGTAGAAAATGTGTGATGTCTTTTCTTTTTTTCTTTTAAAAATTTTTATCCAATATTGAGAGGTTACTCTCCATTCACATTTATTCCAAAAGATTGGCTATATTCCCCGTGTTATACACCATATCCTTGTTGCCTGTAGTTTGTACTTCCCACTCCCCTTTCTGTTCCTTTCAACCTAACTCTCTTGGTTAGGATGTCAAAGTAAAGATTTAGGTGTGTAAAAGACAACATATACTGTGAATGATCAATTTAGTGCCAAAAAGCGTAATTTGAGAGAAATGCATATTCCCATCTTTTTTGTGATCATCCCCTACAAGGGTGTGTGTGTGTAGGTGTGTGTGTGTGTGTGTCTAAAGTTGGTAAGGTGGTAAATACCTTCCTAACCTAGTTTGATTAATGTATAATTCTCTTGGCTTTGTATTTATTTAGAAATAATCTATCATCTAATACTTTTTCTGTTTATAGCTATAATTTTGCCTGAAGTTAAATGATGTTTAATGTTGTTAAGAAAGCACAAAAACAAAACAAAAAAAACCTAAAGAAAACAAAAAAAAATCTTTAAGATGGACTGTCAAAATGAGAAAGACAAAAGCAAAATACATGTCCTAGAAAATGATCTCAGCTTTGTTTATTCTTTGTTTTTTATATGATAGTGAAAATGTTCCTTTTAAAGATTCTTTTCCTTTAGAACCAAAAGCATTGATAACACACAACTTTCCTTGGGGAAGTGAATACGTTTTAATAAACATCCATGCACTGAATTCTTTGATCTATGTGATACTGAAGATTCCAGAGGTAACTCAAGGATTAATACTGTCATTTGGCATATTTGTCTCAAAGAATTCCTCAAGATTCTGGTTGGGGCTGAATTTAGTTACCATGTCCTTAGCATATGTTCTTTTGAAGAGCAGCTGTTCTACAGTTTTGTGAAGCAAAAAGCATAAGACTAATATGGGATCTAAAGCAAGCACAGGGGTGGTCAAATGGTCGGTTATGTCAATTATAGCAGGTTGGGCAATCTTCCAGTCCATCAGCTCTGCAGTGCCCATTAAAGCGAGCATCAATGAGAAACATGCCTCACTTGACAGCTATAGACTTTAGCTTAAGTTGTGTAAATACTGTGGAAGATTCATGAAAGGTCCAAGTTTGATTTTAAACACAAACTATATTTGAAAAAACAGAGTTTACTTATTTTATCTAATATGATCTACATTAAGTGAGTTAAAAATTGGGCTCACTAACCACAGGCATGATATTGAGATCCATCATATTGTTAAAAATATAGCTAGTTTATTTGGCTTAAAATATTAACTTTCCTCTTATTATGATTTCCATGGCTATCATTGCTAGCTAGGTAAGATAACATTTAGACAAAAGCAGTAAATTCCTTAGTCTAAGATAACTTGAAAAGGTATAAAAGCTGCCCCCTTTCCTACTTGTACCATAGAAAACTGTGAAAAAGAAGTGTTAAGAGTAAATCAAACTATAGTGCCGTATATACATATGTGTATATACATGATATGAGGTGTAGATATGTGTATATGCACACATATAAATCTACATTTACATATATACATGTCTATACATAATGTACATGCATATCCAATGCATGTATACATACATATGTATATCTTCTGAAATTTAATAGAAAAGTAAATTTATTTCATTTCTGGAATTAAATGAACTGAAAAATTTCAACTTATAAATTACATAATTAAAGTTCTTATTTTACTAATTCTGTCAAGTGTAAATCTGTTTACCAACTCTGCAGGCTGGTACTCTATTGAGATAGCTGGTATTCTACTGAGGTTGTCATATGGCAACCCATTAGAACATTCTCCATTGTAGGGATAAGGGATTTGCAGATGAGGCAGTTTCACAACATTTTTGATCTAATCGAAAATTGACTCCAATTAATATTTCCTCCAAGGCAAGAGAGATATTCCACTGAGACATGTACCTTCTTTCACTCAAAGGTAATTATCAAACTCCAGGAATGATTGCTTTAATAAAATTTCTAGTGATCCTATACAAAGTATATGTAATATAAATCAGAAGACTGAGCATTCCTTTAAATGCTACCAATACTTTTGTGAAATGTATTTATAGTGCCTTCAGATTTCTCTACATTGTATGTCATAGCTAAGCATTTTTCAGATACCTCCAGCTCTAGGCTATTTTTTCTTTCTTTTTAAAAAATCTACTCTTTTAGAAAATATGTGTAAGCATAAGTATAGATCCATAAGTGATATGGAAGAATTTGTTATGGATACTTATAGCTTTATACATAAATGTTTGTATGCAAATGTAGCATGAATTTCTTCTAGCTTTTTGTAGTGTTCTTCATTAATATAATTTGATTCCTAAAATCTTTTCTATTTAGAATTACTGGAAAGAGCCTTTGACCTACTGAGAGAGATACTAAAATAGATTCTACATGGAGAGAAAATAGAAGGGAATACTTTCTATTCATACTAATCCTGAAAATGTTCCAGGTCACTGACCCACACTGATAGGTTGTACATTAAACTCCACCTATCGTTTCATGATACATTTAATTTCTGGATACTAAATCTTAAAATGTTCCTGTTATAACCTAATACATTGTTTTTTCATCTTTCAAGGAGAATGACGATACCATGCAATTCAAGCTCTTTGCACACACACAAAATGGAGATATTGGACAATGAACATTGCTTAATATTTTTGCCAAATTTCAAATGCCTATATGGAATTAATATGTTTAATCTCTGCTACTTATATTTCCTTGAGAGTAAGAGAAAACAATGCCTTTTATTTTTATGAGCTTGGTAAATATCCACAGAAAAAGTTTAGGTTAGAGACAACACAAAGGTTTAAAACCAATTTTTTTAAAATCACTCTAGGTGCATTAATCACTGTACATATGTACTCTCAAGGTATTATGTAGAAACATTTCAGTCAAAGGTCTATAACAGACTTAATTGAAAAGAATTGTGTATTTCCATTTATTGGGTATTGTGATATGGGGAAATGAGTATTTCAAATCTTTTTAGGACTTTAATGAGCACATTTTAAGAGATTAGTGACGCCTCTTCAACTCACCCAACTTCTCAACCCTGTTCTAAGCGAATCACATGAGCACTTGACCTCAGTAAGATTTTAAGAAGAAAAACAAACTTCATAAAATTTAATCACATTAGTTGAAAGCTGGAAGGATGTTTTAATGCTTCTCCTAAGCTACCAAGTTCCATTACCTGAATCCTATCAACATAATCCTTTCTAAGGAAGAAAAGAATGAACCAAATGGAAAAGATTTGTAATTGAATTATCTTCAGTCTCAGAGCAAATTAGAAATGTTTTTTATCAGCACACCTGGATATAACCTTGACTGTTTCTAATTAGTCCATCAACTCAGATAATAAGAAATGCAGGGACATTTTTACAGTGTTGTAAATTGAGGAGAGTTCACACTGTTGAGAGCATGTGTACTATCCATGTATGAATAGATGGGGAGAGAAGAAAGAAGTGCATTTATAATAGGGTGAAGTGTTATGACATAAAGTATTTCCATTAGTGAGTAAAGAAGGTCATTCTCTTGCACAGAAAGAATTATAATTCTACTGCTATCTATGCACATCCTTTGTAGATATTATCAGGTTTTAGCAAGTTGTGTTGTTTGATGAAAAATGAACGTGGTTTGTAGTTTGTATTAAAGTAGAGCTATCAGCAGAGTATAGATTTTTGGCATGATTTTCAATAAAACAGATGATAGTAAAACTGGATAGTGGAGGTGATGGAATATGCCCATTTCTAACTGACTTCTCAGTAGTTAGGACATTTTTAAATGTCAAAGTCGATTTCAGAAGTGGAATTGAATACAGGAGGAAGCAAGCTAAATTTTTTATTCTGATATTATTTGTTAAGGAGTGTAACATACTTATTATAAATGAACACCCTGAGTTCTCCTGAGAAGTGCTGTTATGACTTAGATTAAATGACCATTACTGAATGAATTTCGTTTGAATGTGGGTTATGATTTTTATTGGATAGTTTACACAAATGCTATGTTTACTGTAATTGGGGTTTAAGAAGTAGTAAGTTACTACTATTATTTATTTTGGTAAAAAATATGTTCAACTTGTTTTTTATAATTTTTAATAAAAGAATTTTTTTGTTCGGTTTTCTTTTTTTTGTTTGTTTTTTGTTTTTTTGGTTTTTTTTTGTATTTGACCAAAAGTTACTTTTAAAAATTTACCCTAATTACTTAGGGCCCTTCTGTTTTTCATTCGTAGTTTCTGTTGAAGTATTTTTGTGCCTTTTCTTCCAGATGAACAATTGCGAATAGCTTTCAAACAAACTGTAGATATCCATCAGGGAATTTCTAGTCTATCCAATGAGTAAATATTTATTGAATACCTAAAGACTATATATATACCTTATAAGTCAAGATTAAAAAAAATAAGTAAATAAGACATAGTCACTGTAATCAAATGGCTTTAGCTCTAGACGTATTTACCTACATCCCTTAATGTGAGAAAAACTACTGGGAGGCAATATCTGGAAAATAATGGATGTTTAAAAATGTTTATGAAATGAAAGATGAAAGTTTAGAACAATATGATTTTCCAATCTTTAAATTTTAAGCTATTTTTAAGATGCATCTTGCATGCTGTTTTTCAAACTCTAGTTACAAGACTTTCTAGTTTATAAATTCATTATTCCTTTATTTCAATTAAGAGAAAATAATTACAATGAAATAAAATATTTCCTTATACCAAAATGCCTATTTGGCAGTTAAAGATACAATAAAGGAATTAAAGTTGGAAAATCAATTTTATATTTATCAAATATAAAATGTGCTGCATTGCCAACTTAATGGTGAAGATAAAGATTCACTTAAGTGATTGGAGAAAAAGTTTAACTTTCAAAGTTAGTTATAAAGCTGGAAAAAAACAGTTTTAGTGAAAACATAGTGCAATTTCCAGTTGTAATTTAGAAGAGTTATTTCAGGCATAAGAATTTCACCATTTATTACTTTTTATTTTATGTAAATTAAATGAATTACATTGTTACAGCTAGAATAAGGAATTAATAACCTTACACCTTACAACTCAGTACCTACTTTTAATAACACAGCTTTTGGTATCATTAGTAACTATTTATGGTGGTAGGGAGCTATCATTTTTACCAGTTTTCTGTACCAGTTGAGTATTCTCTTTAGCAATTTCCTATTATGTTTGTATATACTAACTGGTTAAGGGTGAGAATAGTAGCAGGTAATTCCCAGTTCCTCCTGTGAATTTACACTTGGGAGACTGTAATTCTAGGTCCTGGTTCTTCTGCTAGTAGTGACTCACAGTCATTTGAGGAAAAAATATACCCTTACTGGGCCAAATTCCTTTTAGCGAGATGTAGGTCATGTACTATGTCCTGATATCATTCCTGAGTGCACAATACCATATATGTCAGTTATGAAATATGACTTCATACTTTGGCCCTGGTGAGAAGGAAAAATTATGCACACATGTAAAACTGAAATGCTCCTTTCCAACCAATAGCCAAGAGAGTAATTATTTGGGGATGGAAAAAGAAAAAAAAATGTGAGGAGTTAAATTTAGGTTAAATATTATACTAAGCTTATAAATTAAAAAAGGAAGGCAAGTTTGCAATTCATTGTTGTCTGAAATGGCAGCAAATGTAAATGCAATTGTTAAAAAACATTTTATCCTAATAGTTTACTAGAATGTTATGCATTTATACTTAACCTAATTATCTCAAACTGAAAGGAAAAAAATGTCAAAAGTAGCTAGTAAAAATTACTATTTTTTTGATGCTAAGAACTAAACAGGTGTTATTTTGGCAAACATTTGTCTTTGACAAAGGAATGGCTAAAATACTAATTAGCCATTCTTTCCAAAACATATTTCCTGGCATTTATTTTGAACTTTCATTCACAAAACCCTCTCCCAGACATTCTTAGTATCCACGTTTAAATTTTTATTTACTTCTGAATATTTGAACATCAACAAAACACACATTTTTTCTAGTTATCCAAAAAGATAGTTGTGATGGATATTTTAAAACTATTAACTATACATTTGTATTTGTTGCTGATGTCTTAATGTCCCAAATTATTATAAGTTATTACAAGAAAACCTCAGGAAAATAATAATCTAGGAAAAACATATTTTCTAACCAGTGGGACATCAATATGCCACTTTCATTTTCTCTCCTGACAAACTGCAGGGAGGTAAAGAAGGCTTTATTGCAGTCAGCTCTTACCTTGAGGTTAGATGCCATCTATCTGCAACTAAGTTATTAAAAAAAAATTCTTACCAAGAAAAAAAAAAGATTACTAAGTATTGTCTCATGTTTCATAATTTTTCATGTTTGATCATGGCTTTAATTTTATAATCCTCTTGTTTTCCTATTGTTTCTGTTAAAGATGAGTTTTAACATTACTGGTGTCCAAAACAAGCAAAAGAAAGACATAGTATCATAGTGCAGGAGGTGACAAAAACAGAAATGGTCTCATATTTGTGCAGTTCCTTGGAAGTGACAAAATGTGATAAAACAATAAATAGAAAAATGAAAGTCTAGATTGTAAGGCTAAATTGACTAGTTCTTTATTACTGCTAATGCTATTTTACAAACAGTGAAGATAGGCAGTAGATCTGGTATTTTAAGAGTGAATTGTGATGATCAAACAGTATAAGCTACATAATCTATTTCACATCTCCTAGAAAAGCTTGTTGCTTTGGGTTAATCCTTTCCATTCAGAAACAACTGTTGGAAACATGTAAATTTTAGACAGTAGAAGTGTTCCTTGAAACTGATAGTCTATTTATTATAATCCCTCAAATCATTCTGGGAATACTTAATCTCATGGTACATCCTAAATTTAACTTATTTAAAGTTTAACTTTGTAAACAAGGCAACTTGAATGTCTGTATGGAGGGTATTATGATCCATTTTTCTCTAACTTGCAGATGTCAGAGAATAGTACTTGGATTTTACGTAAATCTATTTTATTTCTTCAGAATGCAAGCTCTGATTTCAGATTTGGTCAGAAAAGAGGTACACATAAATCTATATGACCATAAGAGATAAGTAGATCATAAAAAGTCCACACACATCATAACCCTTAACATCTACCACAGAGATAAGGACAGTTACAGATTATTATGGCATGGATATCTTGATAATCTATTGTGAATCTATGATAAATTTCAAACTGTAACAAATACAATGACTCATTTTTTAAAAGAAACAAACCACTGAATGCCTAAATTTACCCTGAGATTTGTGTCATGAAGAACCTGAATAGTTCAAAGTCAAACATTATGTGACATGCTTTAGATTGCTCTTATGAAAGGCACTATAGAAATGTCACCCTATTATAACCTACTGTATTTAAGAATTAACTGCAGCAGAACAGCTACAGGAGATGAATATATACTGATGTGATCGTCCCCCTCTATTACTCATCAGCAGTTAATGCAAAGCACGCTTTAGAAAAGCATCTCCAAGACAAAGAAATAAACACATTGTTAAAAGGCGTGCATTTAATATCAGGATTTCTTTTTATTAATTCTAACAGACCCTTATACTATAGTATTTTCTCTTAAATAATAAGAGCCTTTCATTTAAATGATGCAATCAGTATGCCACAAGCGGGTTCTTTCTGTAGTGGGAGGAGTTAGCAGCTCCAACATTCAATTGACCTGTTTCCAAATAATCTGCAGGAAAAAAATGAAGATTAAGTCCTCTAACAAGAGCAGTTTTCACAGCCTTTCGTACAAAGAGAAGGATTCGGTAAAAAGATGAGAGGGCAAGCCGCATTGTGCTGGCCCACTTAAATCTTATTTCCAATTCACTAAATGTGTTATTTGACTTGGCAAGTGAGCTAGTATGTGTATTAGATCAGCAGGGAGCCTAATCAAGGAGATGCCAAGTTTACTGCAGCCCCTCTGAGCTGCATTAGCCTCAACTAGTGACCTTAAGCAAAGTGGGTGGTTGAACCCAAAAGAGAATAGCATTAACTTTTGCTTGAAGTTCAGCCTGATTTGAAGTCTCCTTTTGTGCCTTATTCCAAAAAAGAGAGAGAGAGAGAAAGCAGAAAGCATTTAACAGAATAGAATCTAGTCTGCTCAGCACCATCTTCACACGCAAGGCTTCATAGAGGCTTGCCTCCATTAATGCTGACACATGCAAAAGAAATGAAAAGCATTAACTCAGCTGAGGCACTTGATTTTGCAGCTGCAGAACAATTCGCTTTGTAACTCAGTAACTCAGATGGGGCTTTTCCACCCAGATAAACTGCTAATTTGCTAATTGAGACAAAAAGTATTTTCAAATATTAAATAAACTGCAAATAAAGCAAAAAAAGACATAAATTATTAGAACATGAAAGACACATAGTTTAGTTTGAACATTGCCAAGTAGAAAAGTATTAATAGACTTATATCCAAAGACACTTTTTACCACATACCCAATATTGCGTGTCCGTTCTAGTTTCATATATAGGAGTGAACACTTCAATTTTTTTTGTACCAAGTAAAGGGCCAGGCTTTGCAGTAAAAAAAAAAAAAAAAGGTTATATGATTAAGGCAAACAATAGATTGATCTTCAGAAACATATTCTTAATCTGGTTTCTCTATTTTAAACTTGCTCTCTTGTTTATACAGTCAAAGATTTCTCACAATGCCCATTTACACATATTGTTTAGAAACACTTAAGATTCTGTTTTTAATTCCAGTGTTGCCTAAGAAATATTCATACAGCAAACACTTGTTGGTATGTAAAGTATAGTTACCAAAGCTTAAAACATGAATGTTATATAGGATCTTCTGCAAAGCTTTTGGCTGTAAGTTTTCTTTTCAACACAAAATGTGAGACATGTTTCTTTACATCCCCTCCTTCATTTGCCACTGTTTAGTTTCCCTCCTCAAATCTATCTGAAACACAAAGCCAAGCAAAGGATCATCACCTTCTGGGAAATTCAAAAACTACAATCAAAATCAACACAGCAAATTACCCTTCCCATAGATTCCTTTCCTTGATGTTTAATGATGGGACAGTTCTATGGAACTCAGATTCCGAAATCAGCTAGATGATCCATGTCCCAGAGATGCTCTACTCAGGCAATTTAAAAAAACAAACAAACAAAAAAAAAAAAACAAAAAACAACAACAAAAGAAAAAAAAAACAAAATTATACCATCGGTTTATGCTCCCAGGTAGTTTAATTATCTTTGTATCATATGTATTTCAAAAAAAAAGTGGCTTAAAATAATCTGAATAGTATTTAGAAATAAGACTCTTAAATAATTGGCATTGACATTGCCTTTTGTAACTCTGGGGTTTCAAAACATTTTCCAAACATTAATTGCAATGGGCCCCCTGCGAGGCTGGTATTATCATACCTATTTTCCAGGACGGTAAGCAGGGAGCATAGGGCCCATTTCTTGCCTTGCCCCATGCCCTTCAGAGCTTGTCCAAGCTCAGAGCTCCCTTAAAAACCATTGGATCAGCTCCGTGGGAGCACAAAGGAAAATGAGAAATGGGCTTTGAAAATTCAAGGGATTTTGTAAGGTCATGTGCAAGTGAGTGGTAGCTAAAAGTCAAAGCTGAAAATCTGTTTCCTTATTCAGTGGTTAGATACATTTCTTCATTAAGACAACACCTGTCCAATGCTGGGTTTGTAGGAATACTATGATAAGAAATGGAATCTGTTGCTGCACTTTTTTGAGTATATACATAGTAACAAAAATGTCTCCTTTGATTTGAATAAAAATGACTAAATGTTCACAGCCGGCATTCATAGGAGCCAAGCAAGGATCAACTGTGAATTTCAGCACTGACTTCTAAAAATTGTGGAAAAGATAGATGCTAACAGCCTCATTTGTAATAGAGACTAGATTTTTCCCTGATGTCAGGTGGTGGTATAAAGAAGAGGCATATACAGAAAGTGGAATGAGGGGTTAAAAGTCACACCAAACATGCTGCAAAGGCCTGTGGGCACCTCAACCTTTTTTCTTTAATTGGGAGAAGAAGAGCTTTTGACTAAAGACTAAGTTCTACAATGTAGGCCGGTTGCCCGACTGGGAAATACTCTTGATTTGAACAGTTTGCCGCAGTTCTATTCTGAACTCTTTATATAGATCCTCTTTCAATACTGGGACACATATTTTAAGGTAAAAAGGGTATTTTACTAATTTTTTTTAATGAAGCTTTGACTGCAAGCAATACTTGGAGTTGGTAATCATTGCCTGGTTCCTTTCCCCTTCTGCACTGCAGGAATGAGGGCAGTTTCACAGCTGGTTGTCAGCACAGCTCTTATTACTAACACCAATTATTGATTTTTAAAAGGCCTACACTATTAGTACCCTGCTACATCTCTTCACACACAATATGTGTTTTAAAAATTCCTTTTTAAAAAATATAAAATCTGAGTCTAACCTTTCTATCATCAGCATGCTTGCTCTTTACATTTTATCTTAAATCTTCATAGGAAAGCAAACCAGGAATCTTTTTTTTTTTCAAACTTCTGGGCTAATTTAGAAGCAGAGAAGCTTTGCTCATATGATCTCCCTGGCAGGTATCACGTTAGGAAAAAGCAAATGGTGAGCAGTGAAGGGAGAATAAAAGAACACAATTAGAAAGTTGAGGATCTTCTGTCCCCTTTTCCCTGCTTTTATTTCATGCTATCCCAATCTCCCAATCTATGCTAAAGCCAATCATAAAAACCCACCTGGCCTCGTTCCCACTAGGCTGTCAGCTTTTGCATAGGCCTTCATCCCAAATTGGACTTCCCTCTTCTCTTTGCATGTTCCCAATGGCTATTCTGGAAATTCTTTCAAAATAAACTATTCACAGGTTAGTCACTCTAACCATTTATATTTTCTCCAAGTAATAAGCGGTTCTGAGAATATTTTTTTAGCAACTGTTTATAGAGGAATTAGTTCCCTAGAGCTGCCTTAACAAAGTATGACAGACTGAGTGGCTTGAACCACAGAAATTTATTGTCTCACAGTTCTGGAGGCTAGAAATCTGAGATCAAAAAGTCAGCAAGGTTGATTCCTTTTGAGAGCCACCTGGGATAATCTGTTCCTTGCCTATATCCAGCTTCTGGTGGTTTTCAGGCAGTCTTTGGCATTCCTTCATTTATAGGTGCATCTCTCAGGTATCTGACTTCATATTCACATTGCATTCTCCCTGTGTCTGTGTCTGAATTTCTCCATTTCATAAAGAGACAGTCATAATGGATTTGGGTCTGCTGCAATGATCTCATCTTAACTCCATCCTCTGCCAAGGCTCTATTTCCAAATAAGGTCACTTTCAGAGGTACTGGGTGTTAGTGGACTGCAACACCATCTTGGGGGACACATTTCAAACCAAAACACTAGGTTTTGTTAAATGTCTTTACATGTGTCACTACAAAAAAAAAAAAAAAAAGCCAATGCCTAAGCAAGGAACAAACATTAATGCCTTTGCTGCCCTCCATGTGGGAAGTTTGCAGGTATTGGTAAATGAAAAAAATAAAATTTCATGAGAATGCTAGAAGTTTGCAAATCAGAAAATCGAGTTCATTTCATCCATCCTAATATGTACTAAATATCTGATATTCTTAAGTGGAAAATTCAAAATAAATCTTAATAGACATTTTCATGAGCAACTATTAAGTGCACTATTGCTGCTGTACTTGAGAAATCTACAGATATACGAGAAATGCTTTTTATCTTCAAACAGCTTAGTCAGGGGCATGAGTATACATAGATGATTGGAATTTAGATGACACAATAAAGGAAAACCATATAAATGGGGGGGGGGGGGAGTCAGGGGTCAACTCAGCTCCAGCTGCCTCATAGCACGGGTGAGGTTCTTGGAGGAAGTGAGGCTTTGTCTTTATTAAAAAAAACACAGATCTTGATATTCCCACCCAATTATTGGGCCCCCTGGGGCAAGCAAACAAATGGGGCCCATTCATCTATCTAAACATTTCGAATGAAATTAGTTGAACTGGTAACTAAAACATATTCTAATGTCCTACACTGCCAAATAAAACTCTTAAGCAACAAAATCTAAAAACAAATGCATAGTTGTGAGTTTTTTACATGAGCAGAATAGGGAAACATTAAAACATGCTGGAACATGATTATTGCCCATGTTTGCATCTTCTTTTGATGGGCTGGTGATGTTGGAGTATTAAAAGACACATAGAAGTCATAAAAATATATATATTTCTTACAGTTTTTCTCACCTTCATTTCAGTACATTTTTATTGCTTTCATTGAGATTTGCATAGATTGTAAAAAAAAATTGGCATGTGAATTTAAACTTTTTAGAGCATCTCACTTCTTGTTTTAGTGAAATCTAGTTACTTTAAAGCACATTGTCCACATTATCATGTGTGCTAGAATAAAGTCAAATCTGATATATATATATTTAAATATATTTTAATAAATAAGAGTAATCACCTGGATATTAAGTATACATTTCTTTAAAATATGAAAATAGTCCTCTATTTTCCTATCTCTTACCTGACTTCAATAGTGATTTTTGTGAACATTTTTTTAGGAAATTCTAAAAGGCAATATAAACAAAACCCCCCAAATAAAGAACATATACATTTTATAAGACTTATAAATATAAGTCTTAATAGCTTATAAGCTATTAAGCTTATAAGGTTATTATAACTCAATAGCTCTAACCTCTAAAGCATCAGGATATTGGATATTGAATAACATAGAGGCATTTGAGTTTTGGTTTTTTTGTTTTTTGGTTTTTTTTTTTAGATTTTTCTCGTGCCGTTTTGGCATAGCATATACACAAATGACAGAAAATTAATAGTGTTTCCTTGGCCTACAGTGTTTGTTTTTTTTTTTTTTTGCCACCGTAGTTTTCTAGGAAAATGTACGCTGGCTTGGTGGTCTGATCTTTGAAACCTCTAAAGGAGCTTAAATATAGGTAAACATCTATGTGAAATCACAAGAACAAACTGATTACTTCCAACTGCAATGACTCAAGGTGAATTCCTATACACAAAGGCAATTCCTCAGTTCATTCCTTTGACACTGAAATACTAACCTGTGAGTTTATTGTAAATAAAACAATCACTTTAGTGTTAAGAGGAAATTAAGTCTTTACCATGAGGAGCTGGATCTTCTCATCTTCATTTTACTGGTAATAGAGGAATGAAATACAAAGCACCTGGAAATACAGTTCTTTTAGTTCTATTAGTTTTCTGCTTAGATACACAGTTTACCTGACCACAGTAAATTAATGTCAATCATAATTTTATCACTTAATCAAAATAGATTGTGTGACTCTGAAAGTCCTAAAGTTTGCCTGTGGTTTAACATCATGCTGCTGGAACCTTAATGCCATGCCCACTGCTCACTCCAGAAACCAGTATGAAACATAATAGGCTCTGGGGACCTGAGTAGAGCTTATTATTTCACAAAAGGAGTTATGTCTTAAACACATTCAAGATTATTACTGCAAAAATGTTACTGTTTAAATAACGACTATGTTGACCATTTCAGTTGACAGTCTCTGTCACAATTTATCAAAGGTAAATTAGCATAGTTAAGGTCACCAAAAGGAAACTATTAAACATAAATGTTTTCATTTCTTCTGATCTAGTACTTTTCCTACAGCACTGTATATCACTTTACTGCTTCTTAATTAAGAGTGATGCCTTCCTCCAACTCTAGAACTACAGCGTAAGCATTCCCCTGTCCTGTGTTTCTTTTGATTTACAAAATAGGATGTAAAGCTGGATTGCATTAGCTTAAAATCAAATCAACACCAATATGTAGTTTTTAGTGACTTAAAACAATGATTTCCCTAGGTGCAGTAAAAATGTATTGGGGAAATATTTTCCTTTTCAACTACTGAAACTCTCCTCCCTCCCTCTCTCTTTCCCTCTAAACATTGTATTTTATTGCCTTAGAAAGTTTCATAATCTGCACCTTAATTCTCATATGGTAAATTTAGGATATATCATTTTACTCTGTGTTGTATATTAAAAATAGCTAGAACATTTATTAAAATATTAAAATGTCTATTCCTTATGTAAAACTAGAAGATGTAGATAGATAAAATAATAATATGACATTTATTTTTTAGTTGAAAGTTTTGAGATAATTGGAGATTCACTTGAAAGAAATAATTTGGAGCTCCTAGGTACACTTTACCTTCTTCCTGCCAATGGTAAACTGCAGAATGATAGCAAACCAGGATATTAATGTTGAATGGGTCCAACACGTCCATCTTATCCAGCTTTCACCAATTTTACTTATACCCCATGAATGTCATGTGTTTAGTCCCATATGCTTTTACCACAGAAACTAATTTGACCATGCATATATTTTCTTAAATTTTAAGTACCTATGCTTAGCAAGTGCTTATGGGTTAGATTACATATACTTAATCCTAAAAATTTTTAAATACTTCCTAAAGTAGATTTTCCTTAAAATCCTAACCAATAAAAATATTACATTTTTAGACGTGGATAAACATCACCATCAAATAGTTTGAGGAGATTATTGTTCCCCAAAATGAAAGATAGTTTAATAAAAATCAGGATCGACATTTTTTTTTTCCTTATGAAAGCACCTTGTAGTTTTAAATCAGAGGTTCAAAAGAGGTTAAGGAATATGACTTCGTTTTGAGTGTTTGGGGCATGAGCTCATTAAGAGTAATAGTGCAAGCTTCCAGTTTGAAAAAGGCACTGACTCCAATGTGTAATGATTTCACTTTCAAATTTCTTTTATCTCAGCTGCTTCTACTTCAACAAATACAAGTGCTTCAGATATATAATAAGGCTAATGAGCATTGCAGATGATTATGGAAAATATAATACTTCCCAAGGCATAATGATATCTTTTTTTCTCAAATTAAGAAAAAAAAAAAAAGTTTCCCTTGTTACAGTCATCACTGCCTGAATAAGACCTCAGTTAAAACCCCAAACTCAACTTTCAAACACATCTGTGAAGAAAATATTTCGTGAGTAGGGCTCCTTAGCTCATAAGATAAGTTTTATTAACTTTAGCAAAGACTATGTATGTGCTATAGGATTACATCCCTATAATCAAATGTGCCAAAATGGGTCATTTGAAATCATTGCCTCATTGCAGCTTGGAGTTGGCATTTTGCTGATCATCTCACCGTGTACTCTTGGGTACTTTCCCTTATAGAGTGGTTACAAGTCCAGCCTTCCAATATTATAGTTGGATGCACTATATAAAAGGGCCATTTCTAGTAAGTACCTTACTTGCTTCAGAGCCAGAGTGAAACTCTTTCATCAGTTACAGTTTTGAAACAGTGATACAGCATGTCCTTTTGTTCAAAATAGACATTGTGCCCTGTGTGGAAATGGTGATAGAAATCAGGAATGAACTTAAAACCAACACTGTGCAACATCATTTAAAAAACAAGCAAAAAAAAAAAAAATGCCTAAGCTGACCCACAAAATGAGACATCTGCAAACCGCTATAGCAAATTGTATAATGAACGGCATCTCCAGGGTCTCATCATGTAATTCAGAGCTGGTTTTGGCTCTCTTTCATTTTGGTTTGAAGACAGATTGTTTTACAAGGTACATCAGTCTTCAGGGACTAGAAATTTCCTCCCTACCCTTCCCCCTCCAACAGCAACACAAACTTAACTTTTTAAACTGTTTATCTTTGATCAAAAATATATTGCTCAGCACACTAAGTAAACAGCCCAACAATTTGTCATAGAAATTATTGCTTCCTGCGACTATTTTTAGTGTTTTTGTTTTGTTTTGTTTTTTTGTTTTTAACATTTACTGGGCACTTAGTAATGAGAGCTGATAACCCTGCCATTTCTTTTTTATTTTTATGATGATCTCAGAAAAACATTTTGAAATATGATCTGCTCTTTAATGTAATGAATAAACTACTATGCTGCCAGGAATTAAACCCAACTTCCTCATTCAATAGTCATGGGAACTAAAGAAACAACCACAACCCACACACATAATGCAGGAAATGATACGGAACACATGTATTACATTTTTGTGGTGACGTGTTTACCAAGAAAGGCCACTTTAGCATTACTGAAGCTCCAGAAACATTAAATCAAGGATATTAAAAATGTAGAAATGCTGGTAGAATACCATGCTCAGTTATAAGGTATTTTGCCTTTTTAATCAATTTGGTAGCTACCTATTAGTGAATTTTATTTAAAATAATACATTTAAAAGTGAAAAGCAGCTTAAATACACCAATATTTCATTCTTCTCTTTGCTGCTATGTAAAAACCTTTCTCAGCCCTAAACATATTTAGAATAGTTTTATCATTCTTAAATACAGCTTTATTATTTTTGTTATTTAAGTCTGATATGATATTGTAATATACATAGGAAAGCAGTCAACGTCTATTATTTATAGGTTCTTTTTAATAACAATATTAGAGAAGTTATGTCTTTGTATGTATTTTTTTTTTCTGTTCATCAGTTTCCTGTAGAGAATTTGTTTTTTATTGTGATTTTGGAAGTATGTTACATCTCATATGTTGAATAGCCTTTAAAAATTAGGAGTTATCAGTTCCTTTTTCCCTCTGTATTTGAAAAGCATCTAGAACACACAACGAATTCTTACTTGTGCTATAATACTTTTGGACTACACAATGCATAATTTGAATTTAGAGACAAAGATACTTTTTACTTTATTCTTATTAGTAAATATAGCTAATATCCTATTATATCTGATGTTTAATATTCACAATTATTTGATTTCTTAATGTAGGAATAAGAATAGTTCTATGGTTGGTGAAAAAAAAGTTTCAGTTCTTCTCTTATTAGTCTTAATCAGTAGTCTGATAGTTGTGAAAAGAATAACATATAACCCTTCAATCTCCATGCTGTGCTTCCCAAATCCTATTCACCATTAAAAAGAAAGAAAGAAACTATAGAACCTAAAGAAAAAAGAAACATTGAAACTAAACAGTATCTCAGAAATGTATAGATTCATGATTCTGTGAAGTTCTTTCAATGTAGGGATGCCTTTTGAGGTTTTAAACATCTCTCTGCCTTCCCTTTAATTTCTCCTGTATCTGCTTGGGTGTCTGAGTCAGAAATATTCTGCTAGCAACTCTGTGGAATAAGCTAAGTATCCTCCAGAGCTTTCTTATATTCGTTAACTAATGAGAAAGTTTACAACTGAGAACATGACTTTTTAAAAATGTTTATTATATTAAACGTGTGAAATTGGAGATATATATGAATATATACACCTAAGTTGAGTATATATATGTATACACACACACACATACACACACTGTATATATAATACAGGTTTGTGTGTGAATATACATACATATATTTATATATATTTACATATACATGCTAAGCAGTCATAGATTCCTAGTAGTTTCCTCCATAAAGATACATGAAATTTTTTGCCCAATTCTCAAGTTCTGTTTATTTTATGAAAAAGGGAGGAAATATAAAATCATACTTTTTCTCCTGTGAACTGCCATGAAAACAAATTGGTTTGTTTAAGAGTTTTTTTTGGAGTTCATATATTTAATTTTAACATTGATAATCTTCCATTTTATAGGAAGTATTAGGGCCTTTATAACCTATTCAAAAAAATAAATTTTCCCTTATCTTAAAACAATAATAACTTCTTTAAACATTAACTTTCTTACTATTTATAAATACTGTTTTAATTTAGGAAATCTTTAAAGATATTAAAATTATGGGAAAGAAAAAATATTCTTAATTTTTGTATTGCAACCTACTTTGAAAGTAATAAGGTGAATAAAATAATTTAAAAAGTGGAATAAATACTAATCTTAGGACTTCCAAGAAGGGCTATGAATGGAAATAATAAAATTTCACTCTGCTTTCCCAAGGATAGACCTCACTTCTTTCAGGGAAAGCTAAGCCAAGTGATCATGGCATGAAGACTGGCCGTCCTTGGGCTGGCTAACTTGCCCCTTAGCTAGTAATAAATTACAATGGTTAGCAACTGTTAAACAACAAACAAAAAAAAATGAGGGAGGAAAGGCCTGCTAGTGAGCACTAAGATAGTAATTAAAACAGAGGTACAGTCTCATTTGCCTGAACATTGGATGTCAAAACGTTTACTAAAATGATTATACTTGAATATTGTTTATATTTGAATATTGGTTATGTTTACTATAAATAAATTCTTACACATTTTTCAATGTAGAGAAGAAAATTTAAAGAAAATTGAAATTACCCACTAGAATACAAACTCCTCAATAATAGGGATTTTTGTGTATTTTGTTTACAAAGATGTCTAAAATGATATGACCACCCCGGATCATAGTAGATACTTAATAAATATTTTATGTTTGAGTAATATCACAATATTATTGTAGTCTGTGTTCAATTAAAAAAAGAGGAAAACTGAGGGGAAACCTAGGTTTTAGGTCTTGTTTTTAACATATAGGCTTTATATATGAAATTCTAATTTGAATTTGAATTTTAATCATAGATATTAAAGCAGTCCTGCCATATGAGATCTTGTGCTGGTTTAGGATGCGATCCCTGGAATCAGACTTATGGTTGTGGCTATTCGATCTTGGGTAAACGGCTTAGTATATTTGCGAATTGGTTTCCTCTATGCACAATATAGGTGTCTTTTAATGGTATTTATCTCATAAAGTTGTTGTGAGAACCGTATATTTAAGAGTATTTACATTTTAAAATGTGTATGGAAGTCAATGTATAAAACAGATATTTAGTCGCTGATTTATAAATGGCTACCTATATATATAGTCTTGTAAGTAATTTACTGAATTAAAGGATCTAAAGAATTCGAAAAGAGTTGATCATCTTAAAACATTCTCAGTCTCTTAATTGTTGGCACTGACATACATATATTGGTCTTTCTTTAGTAGTATCTACACAAAGTTCACTTTAATTTTTTTTATTTTGTTGTTGTTGTTATTGTTGTTGCTATTTCTTGGGCCGCTCCCTCGGCATATGGAGGTTCCCAGGCTAGGGGTCGAATCGGAGCTGTAGCCACAGGCCTACGCCAGAGCCACAGCAACGCGGGATCCGAGCCGCGTCTGCGACCTGCACTACAGCTCACGGCAGCGCCAGATCGTTAACCCACTGACCAAGGGCAGGGACCGAACCCTCAACCTCAGGGTTCCTAGTCGGATTCGTTAACCACTGCGCCACGACGGGAACTCCCTTAAACACCAGTTGTGCTCCTCCCCGTCGGGGAATCGAACCCTCATCTCCGCGTGACAGGCGGGGATACTCACCACTATACTAACGAGGACTGAGTTACAAAGTTCACTTTAAATCATTACCAGCTTAAACAACTTACTACACATTCATTTACCATAATGGTTAGATTAAAAAGTAGTATTGGGGGAAAATAATTATAACTTAAACTTACTGAGCACTTTCTAATTCCATATATTATATTAAGTACTCACAAGAAAAAAAAATTTTTTTTTGTCTTTTTTCCTTTTCCTGCGCCATATGGAGGTTCCCAGGCTAGGGGTCGAATCGGAGCTGTAGTCTTCAGCCTACACCACAGCCACAACAACATGGGATCCTAGCCACATCTGCAACCTACACCACAGCTCACGGCAACACCAGATTCTTAACCCACTGAGCAAGGCCAGGGATCGAACCCGCAACCTCATGGTTCCTAGTCGGATTCGTTAACCACTGCACCACGACGGGAACTCCAAAAGAAAACGTTTTGATGATGATAAAAGGGCCACAAGAACAATATTTCTGGGGACCTGGAAAATTCCCATAGAAGTAGGGTCCCATAGAAGTAGAAGGGTTCAAGGCCCTTCAAAGAGTTTAAACCCCAAATTTCCAACCATGTCTCACTGTATGTCCCTTCCCCCACCTTGACCACCCTGGGCTGCTCCCTGGAACTTAAAACAATAAAATTATGTGAGAGTTTAAAAAAATATATATTGGGGTATAGTTGATTTACCATGTTATTTTAGTTTCAGGTGTACAGCAAAGTGTATCAGATATACGTATATATCCATTCTATATATGTTCTATATATTTTATAAGTAGTGTGTATGTGCTCTTCCCCTCCTCCTAATCTGCACAACCCCCCGTGGTTTCCTCTATGGTAACTATAAGTTTGATTTTGAAATATGCGAGTTTGCTTCTGTTTAATAAATGTTATTTTTATCATTTTTATTAGATTCTACATATAAGTGATATCATATGATATTTGTCTTTTTCTGTCTGACTTCAGTTATTATGATGGTGTAGCCAACTTGGAGGACAGTATGGAAATTCCTTAAAAAGCTAAATAAATGAGATACTAAGCTGGTTTAAAGTGAATCTGAAATTGCAGTTTGTTTAAGAACATTCCTAGGGCATGTAATGTATGCCAAGAACTGGGAATAGGGACATTGTTTATCAAATATTTAGTAGGTACTGGCTCACCTTGCTTTAGTTTGAAAGGCAAGGTAAAAACATAAAGACTGCTGATGAGTTTGTAAATTACTTGATCGCTCTCCTTCTTTCTCTCTCTCAACTAATAAGCATTTAGCTGGAAATGGTTCTATTACTAGAAACACTTAGAGCAAGAATACAGTTCCTGACAACTTAAATTTGATTTATTCAACAAACATCATATTCACCGAAGTAGCTTCCTGGCTTCATTGTTTGACACCATCTCCTCCCTTTGTTCCCAGCAAGGGCTATAATTTCTAATACTTTCAATAGTGTCTCAGGAAGCAGAACTAATAGAGAAAGAATATTAACTGTAAATGTAAAGTGACAGTCTTTGATGTGAAAGACAGTCTTGAAGGATCAGTGGAACTTTTTAACCAGTAAGAACATTGACCGCATAAGTAAATAGTCAACCTTATAAAATTATACTCATCTCACTGGTGGCTAAAGAGCCAGATTTTGCTAATTAAGGTTAATCTTAATACATGTTTAGATTTTATATGAAAATAAATAGCATAACAAGTATTTTATTCTATGTCAAATATAAAACACAATGGTGGACATCATTTTTGGGGGGTTTTTTGGTTGTTGTTGTTTTGTCTTTTTTCTTTTTAGGGCCGCACTGGCGGCATATGGAGGTTCCCAGGCTAGGCATCTAATCGGAGCTGTAGCCGCCGGCCTACGCCTCAGCCACAGCACCGCCAGATCCAAGCCACATCTGCGAACTACACCATAGCTCACGGCAACCCTGGATCCCTAATCCACTGAGCAAGGCCAGAGATCAAACCTGCAACCTCCTAGTATGATTCATTTCCACTGTGCCATGACAGGAACTCCCTGGACATCATTTACATAATGAATTAGCCCAGTAGTAAGAATGGAGTCTTACAGATGAGTTTTACATTTTAAAATTGCAACTCCATACTCACTGCTTCAGTAAATTGGGATTCTCTTAAACTAAGTTTTAAGCCAGAACTATGATACAATTTAGGAATTAATTATCAAAACAAATTCAACTACTATGAAATACTTAAAAAAGTTAAAATTTATGTTAAATATTATTTTTCATCATTGTACAATATTGTTCTACTCAAGGATGAGCATGCTACCCATGGGCCATATCCAGCCTGTCTCCTGATTTTTTGTACAGTTCCTTTTGTACAGCAGGAGCTAAGAATCATTTTTATCTTTTTTAAATGGTTGAAGAAAAACAAGAATATTTTATGAAATGTAAACATTATATACAATTCAAATTGCAGTGTCTATAATTACAGTTTTATTGGAACACAGGCATCTTGTTTGCTTATGTACCATCTAGGGCTGCTTTCACCCTAGAATGACAGAGTTCTGTGAATAGCTGTGAGAGAGACCTCATGGCCCACAAAGCCTAAAATATTTACTATCTTATCCTTCATGGGTAAAGTTTGCCAACCTCTGTTCAAGTTCATGCAGTGATCCTCCTGTGAAGAAAAAGTGGTAGAGAAAATGAATGCTTGTACAGTAGTAGTCTGTGTCCAAGCTGCTTACGCAAAATAATGTTTCATTCTCTTCAGTACTTCCATCTTAATTAAAAGGTAATAAGCATTTCCAGAATAGAGATGGGACTGGTAGAAAAGAAACACTAGAAGTTAGAGTTATGCAGCTCACAAGAGCAAGATAGCCACTTCTGCCCAAAGGATTTCGTTAAGCTTCTGTACCCAGGATTGAGCTGGAGCTGTCATGATGCTAACAGTGAATGTGGATCATGAGGGAGGACAGAGTGGGCCACAATCTCTCTTGGGACCAGGTGGATGATCTGCTCCTATATCCCAGTGCGTCCCTGGATCACCAGATCTCTGATGAGAGCACAGATTAACTACATATCTCCTCAGTAAAGTTCTGCTTTCTATTCTCTAAGCTACTTCACATAAATCAGCAGGTCTTTTTTTCGTTTCTTCTTCTTCTTTTTTCTGCTTCTCTCAGAGCCAGTGCTACCATCCATTCTAAAGTATGTACTAAACCATCAAAGCATTGTAAAATATTTATTTTCATGCAAATGTGGGCATTATCTGGAAATTTCTGGTTCCAACCTAATGGGCCAGGCTTTAAAAATAACTCTCAATGTGTTGAAGGATGTTTTCTTCATTTTTATGGCATTGCTTTACTTACTATTATAATGAATGTTGTACACCATTACACTTGAAATATATGTTTATACCTTTGCACACTTTGCTCATCATATGTACTTTAAAAAGACAACTCTAAATTGAATAAAAAGATACATACTTTTATTTATGATAATTTTATTACATGAGAGAAAGATAAGTTGAATCTTACATTAAAAGCCTTAAAACTTTTAATTTGCAAGATTACACTTATTTTTCTTTAAAATTAATAACTTTCTGAGGAGTGCTATATGAATATTACACTTCTTTGAATTGTGGTTTACAAATTCACTAGACTGTTGGTGAGTGGAAATGTCAATGTACATTAAAGTACCATTTTAAAATTATTGCACCACAAAAAATCAAATATCTGGGAATAAACCTGATCAAGGAGGTAAAAGACTTGTATTCTGAGAACTAAAAAACATTAATCAAGGAAATTAAAGAGGATTCAAAGTAATGGAAAGATATTCCATGCTCCTGGGGTGGAAAAATTAATATTGTAAGAATGGCCATACTACCCACCCAAAGCAATCTATAGATTCAATGAAATCCCTATCAAATTACCCACGACATTTTTCACAGAACTAGAACAAACAATCCAAAATTTTAAATGGAACCACAAAATACCCAGAGTTGGCAAAGCGATCCTGAGGAAGAAAAACTGAGCAGGAGGCATAACTCTCCGAGTCTTCACGCAATATTACAAAGCCTCCGTCATCAAGACAGTGTGGTACTGGTACCAAAACAGACAGACCAATGAAAATGAATAGAGAACCCAGAAATAAACCAAGACACCTACGGTCAATTAATCTTCA
Source organism: Phacochoerus africanus (assembly GCF_016906955.1). Taxonomy (NCBI): domain Eukaryota; kingdom Metazoa; phylum Chordata; class Mammalia; order Artiodactyla; family Suidae; genus Phacochoerus; species Phacochoerus africanus. The sequence goes on along the minus strand of NC_062547.1, from coordinate 99,587,887 downwards.
CAAAGGAAGCAAGAACATAAAATGGTTAAAAGAATCTTTTTAGAAAGTGGTGCCAGGAAAACTGGACAGCCACATATAAATCAATGAAACTGGAACACATCCTCACACCATGCACAAAAATTAACTCAAAATGGCTTAAAGACTTAAATGTAAGACAAGACACCGTCAAACTCCTAAAGAGAACATAGGCAAAATCTTCTCTGGTATCAACCTTACAAATGTTTTCTCAGGTCAGTCTCTGAGAGCAACATAAATAACAGCAAAAATAAACCAATGGAACCTAATCAAACTGACAAGGTTTTGCACAGCAAAGGAAACCAAAAAGCAAACAAAAAGACAACTTACAGAATGGGAAAAAATAGTTTCAAATGATGCAACTGACAAGTGCTTACTCTCTAAAACATATAAGCAACGTAGACCACTCAACAGAAAAAAGAAAAAAAACTCAATTGAAAAATGGGCAAAAGACCTGAATAGACATTTGTCCAAGAAGATATACAGTTGGGCACCAAGCACATGAAAAAATGCTCTACATCACTGGATTATTAAAGAAATGCCAATCAAAACTACAATGAGGTACCACTCACACTAGTCAGAATGGCCATCATTAATATGTCCACAAGTAGCAAATGCTGGAGAGGGTGTGGAGAAAAGGGAACACTCCTGCATTCTTGGTGGGAATGTAAATTGGTACAACTGCTATGGAAAACAGTATGGAGGTAGCTTAGAAAACTATATATAGAACTACCCTGTGACCCAGAAATCCCACTCTTGGGCATATATCCAGACAAAAGTTTCCTTGAAAAAGATACATGCACCCATATATTCATTGCAGCACTATTCACAGTAGCCAAGACATGAAAATCTAGATGTCCATGGACAGATGAATGGATTAGGATATGGTATATATACACAATGGAATACTACTCAGCCATAAAAAGAACAAAATAATGCCATTTGCAGCAACATGGATAGAAATAGAGATTTTCATACTAAATGAAGTAAGTCAGAAAGACTGTGTGTTTGATCCCTGGCCTTGCTCAATGGGTTAAGGATTTGGCATTGCCGTGAGCTGTGGTGTACGTCGCAGATGCGGCTCAGATATGGCATTGCTGTCGCTCCAATTTCACTCCTAGCCTGGGAACTCCATATGCCATGGATGCAGCCCTAAAAAACAAAATAACTAAATAACTAACTAAATAAATAAAATTATTGCATTTGAAACACACTACACATCTTTAAAACCCTGGTTCTATTACTAGCTTTTGAAAACTGGGGATAAAAATTGGAGCCTAAATGGGATGTTAACTATCAGGAGGCTTAAATGTTTAAACTCTAGCCAAGTGCTTAGGTCATAGAAGAATGATTCCCCAGTCAGCTGATCTCAAGTTATTCAAACACCTATTGGATAAATTTTTCCCACCAGTATGCAAAAGGGAAGTTAAGATTAAAACAAGTTTCTATCATACATAGCAACCTCATAAGTATTAAAAAAAAAAACCCTTAGGAGCTTGAGGTCTACCAGATTCTGGTCTCACATATACATTTACATTGGATCTAATTTACCAGCATACAACAAGTTTACTATACAGACGAGCAAATTAAAATGAGAAAAACAATATAGTTCTTTCTTCACAGAAATTATGATTGACTCATCCTTGCTTTATTATTAGAAACACTGAGCTTGTAACTTTAATTATGGTTAATTCAAGTATGGTCAAAATTATGTTATATAAATTTTACTGTATGTAAGTTTTCTCATGAAGTTCATCTGGTAAGTAGTTCCTTTTCTAACTGCCTGCTATAAGATTGTGTTACAAAACAAAAACAGAAACAATATGGGCTTTTCTTGAACCTCTGTGGAGTTCAAAATACCTGTGAATTTGTATGTATTCATGACATGTTTTCTCAGTTGGCTATCACCCTAAAATAAGTACCTCATGGCCCCCTGATAGGTATCTATTAATTGCATATGTTGGCTTTGCACTGGGACCTAGTTTTTCTAAATATACTATTGAGCATTTTCCACTTTCCCTATATGTGTCGGCTTTCAGTGTCTTTGACTTTCCAGGTATTTCATGCCCTCCTTTCATCATCAAAGCCATTCTCTTCAGGTGAAAGAAGAAACATACTATTTATAGTAACTTAGCATTTCTTCAGTTACAAAAGCTAAGATCTATATCAGAGCATGGAGGATGGTTCTCCTCCCAGTTAGGCCTCATTTTGTCACCTCTCACCAAAATATCTTTACGGGAGCCTTGTGCCTCAAAAAAATTTCTCATGAAAAATAATTCTTGCCACTTTGAAAGAATAATTAGCCCTTCTCTTCCCTTCCTGCATTTGTGTCCCCAGTCTAGGAATTAATCTACATTGTTCTATTACAGTACTTTTTTTAAGGAAGGGATTTGAAACTTTCGTTACTATAAATTTATTGAGTACATTTTATTTTCTATTTAGCTATTAATCCAAAATACAGAACCAGATGAAGATAATCAGGAAAATAACAAATTGTTTTCATGAAAATATACCTTAAAATGAAATTAAAAGCACCAAATTTGTAATTTTTAATAGAAATTCACAGTAACTTTCAAAATCTGTAATAGTTCAATCAGCATTAAACTGAATCTGATCTAATGACATAAAGACTGTGTGAGCTACTAATTGTAGTTCTTAGTCACCATAGTTTCCTAAGCATATAGAATCAATTTGTATGATTGTTAGTTCAACACAAATTTAGATAAGGTAATTTCTTACCAGTTTAAACTGATACAATCAATTGATGGCATTGATTTTCTTGCAATAGATCCACTTGTTGAAGTTCAGTGAGTGTGTATACGCATATCTTTATACACATGCATGTTTATTGTACAATACATAATTGTATAAATTTTTACAAACTTTACACATTTAAAACTTTTAGGAAATAGTATAAACATATCTTTACCATTATGTCTTTTGTGTCAACCATTTTATCAGGTCGGTAGAGTTTGAAGCATGAAACAATACTTGTAAAGGGCTGATTTTCTAGAAATACTGGATTTTTAGACTGCATGTTAATAGAAATTGTTGATATTCAAACTGTTACATTTAGGAGACTTTAACGTGATCAGAGAGGTTAGAAAACTTTGCTTCTTGATTACTAAATAGTCATAGCAAATCAATTCACTTGACTTAAATTGCTTTTATGATAACATCAGTATGAAGGCAGAGGCTTAGACAATAGACCTTGTTACTAGGTCTCAAATGATATTTTAAATTTAAAATATTGGAATTTATAAGTATCAAGAATTTGACAAAACCAGCCCCAAATAAAATTATAATAGAATTGTTACCATTTTTCTAGTTTGCTGAAAAATATATTTTGACCCCTAATTATGTAATATTTAACTGCTTTTGTTTAAAGTAAAAGAAACTTATTGCCAATAAACATTTTACAAAGTCATGTGCAAACACAGTTTGAGAACTGAATCAAAACTAGTGTTATTTAATTAAGAAATACTTGGGCATATATGATGGTTAAGACAAACTTTAAAGGCTACTAATAGAGATTCCTTCAGGGAAAAATTGTAGTATTAAGATTATTTGAAATCTGATTTTTAAATCTTTTAGTGATACAAGTGATGCAAATGATAAATGCAGTTCATTTAGTGATAAAATGAAAAGTGGAGACTGTAACTTTCACAATTGTTTGTAAATAGAATTCTAATGACTTTTAATATTGAAAAATTCAATAAGGGAGAAATAAGCTAGACAATTAAAATTTGAAATTAGAAATTGTGGAAATTGATCCAAAGATTTAGAAAAAATTTTTTCAGCATGTATTGCTTATCTCAAGAAGATAGCATGAAATAAGAGGATAGTAAAAAAAAATGAACCATTTAATTTATTCATCTCTGAACTGAATTTAATTTTTACTATGAATATGTATTTTTATAGTTAGTGAAAGGCAAATATTGTGAATGATGCAAATGAATCCATTTATAATTTTGTGCAGAAGGAGAGAGGAATATATATAAAGGATTTGTCCCCTACGTGCTTACCTGGCTAAGGAGTCCCAAAGATGTTTACTTTGGTCCAATGGGAATATGGATGAATATTCTCTTTCATAAATATACTGGGCATCCATTTTAGCTTTATCTTTGACCTGCAGGATTTTACACATAAACATCCATCCTCCTGCACTTGCTAAATGTTATCAGGAGAAGATGCATGGCATGGGAGTTACTGCTTCTCCTTCTCAATGCTGAAGTTACTGGGGATAAATTTGACAAGTGTACTTAATGCAGTTGGTGTGAAGGTCTACTCAAGTAAAAATCAGTGCTGTGTTTTCAAGAAGACTGTGGTTGGCTGATAGGTGCACATCAAACATGACTCTTTGGTACCCAAATGGTCCTTCTCCAAACACAGCCTGTTTTCATTCCTCTCAGGCTCTTCCGTGGAGCATCTCCCTACTTGTAGGTCTTCTTCTCCTATAACAAAATTCTATTATAAAACAAGCCTTGGATATTAAGACTTCTTTTTTCTTTCTTCTTATCAATGAGCATTGGTTAAAAAAACAAAAAAACAAAAAACAAAAACCAACAAAAAAGACCCAAAACATATTCATTGTCTAAAACCTGTAATTCATAGCATTCACACAGAGGTAGTGAACAGTTTTAACACCTACATCTTTAGTCTGCTTCAAAAAAAATGCATATCAAACAGTGGAGTGAAGCATTGAAGGAAATGTTTTTTTTTTTTAAATTTAACACCTATATCTTTAGTCTGCTTCAAAATAATGCATATCCAACAGCGGAATGAAGCACTGAAGGAAATAGTTCTTTTTAAAACTTCCAAAAATAGGAACTTTTTTAATGCCACTTAGCTGGAGCACATGTCATGTTAGGATCTAATTCTTTCATATATAGCCAAAATTATTTTGGAAAATGTTAAATATTAAATATTTACACCATGAGTTTTAATTTTCAGGCCATAAAATTTTGTGGAGAACAATGAATGTGTTGGAGCTCTTTGAATTTACTCTACTTGGAGTTAATTGAACTTCTTTGATGTGTAAACTAATATTTCCATCAAATTTGGGAAGGTTTTGGCCATTATTTCTTCAAATACAATGAAGAAGCTTTTTCTTTCTTCTTCTGAGAATTCCATTATGTATATATTGGTGTGATAGGTAGGGTCCCACAGTTTTCTTATTTGCTTTATTTTTTTTCAATCCTCCAATTAGGTAATACCAATTGCCTATTTTCAAGCTTATGGATTTTTTTCTTTGATTAGCTCAAATATGCTAGTGAGTCCTTTTAGTGAATTTTTACTTTTAGTTTCTTTACTTTCAACTCCAGAATATTTTTTAATAATTACTATCTCCTTATTCATATTTTCTATTTCATGAGACATTGTTTCATAATTATGATCTATAATAGACTTTTTCTTTAATTTTTAAAAATAGTAAAACAAGCTGATTTAAAGTCTTGTTCCAGTAAGTCCAACAACTGGACTGCTTCAGGAAGGTTTCTATTGACTTTATTTCCTGCATATGAGTCATACTTTCCTGTTAATTTACATGTCTCATGAAATTTTGTTTAAGACTCTGTGTTACACATAATGTAACATGGAAATTCTGAAAATTAGATTCCTATCACGGTTATTTTTTTTCTAGGTTAGCTTGGTCATCCAGTGCTTGTTCAGACATTTGTTTCCTTTAATACCCTGGACCTATAAGTTTTCTACTTTTTCCAAAGTTCTGTGTTTTTGTGGCAGTGCCTTCATGTTTAAGAAGCTTACAAGTCTGTCTAGCTTTTACTTCCTGCTTGTATAGAAACTCAAGATCAGCCATGTGAAGGACTGGGTTCCTTCTAGATCTTTTCTGTGTATGTAGACAGAACTGCACATATGCACAAACATCTTGAAGACTATTTCAGAGCTTTACTATGGACATACTCTTCTCCATATTTTCCCTTAAAAATTTGGGCCAGAATTCCGTTTGTTTTAATTAATATCACAAACTTAAGTAGGTTTTACAATCCAAGAAAACTTTCAAGAAATTAAATTTATGACTGCATATTGAAAAAGCCCACAATGGGGAAAGGAAAGAAACTCAAGAAAAGAGTATGAACTAAGGATTTTATATTCATTCAAACTGTCCTTCAACTCTTAAAGCTAGAGAAAACATTTTTAAGCATATGAGAATTTAGAAAATGCTTTTCCAAAGAGCCATCTAGAGAAATCTATTATGTATATGCCATTAAATTTCATATATGATATTTTCTCATTAAAATATATTTGACACATATTTTTCTATTACTTTTAGGTATACAAATTCATTTGTACAAGTTCAATTGTATTATAAATACAACTTTTTTGTACCAATGTAATGATAAGATTCACATGGAAAAATGAACCTTCAAGAATGTCTCAAAAAAAAAAAAAAAAAGACGGGAGTTCCCGTCGTGGCGCAGTGGTTAACAAATCCGACTAGGAACCATGAGGTTGCGGGTTCGGTCCCTGCCCTTGCTCACTGGGTTAAGGATCCGGCGTTGCCGTGAGCTGTGGTGTAGGTTGCAGACGTGGCTCGGATCCTGCGTTGCTGTGGCTCTGGCGTAGGCTGGTGGCTACAGCTCCGATTGGACCCCTAGCCTGGGAACCTCCATATGCCGCGTGAGCAGCCCAAGACATAGCAAAAAGACAAAAAAAAAAAAAATGTCTAGGAAAACACTAAATAATAAGCCATGAGAAGGAACCTGGTCTTAACCATATTTAATGTATGTATTAAAAGCTTCTATAAGCAAGATTCATAAACTATTTGGATGAGCCTTTAAGTTCACCACCTTCTCTCTTTTTTGGCCACTTCTAATCTGCTCTTAAGAAAATCAAGTTAAGTTTTTTTTTCTTCAGTTATTATACTTTTTAGTTGTAAAATTTCCAGTCTGACTTTTTATTTTATTTTATTTTTTTAGGGAAGCACCCATGACATATGGAGGGAGGTTCCTAGGCTATGGGTCTAATTGGAGCTGTAGGCCCAAGCCTATGATTGATCCTTAACCCACTGAGAGAGGCAGAGCTCTAATCTGCATCCTCATGGATACTAGTCAGGTTCATTAACCTCTGAGCCACTATGTGAACTCCCAGTCTGACTTTTAAAAAGTAATTTTTATTTCTCACAGTTCCTTTGTGGCTCAACAGTTTAAAGATCCAGGATTGTCACTGCTGTGGCTCTGGTTTCAGCTCTGGTGTGAGTTTAATCCTAGAACAAGAAACTTCCATATGCTGCAGGTATGGTTAAAAATAATAATAATATTTTTAAAATTTCTCATCTGAAATTACATATATGTATATATAATGACTTTAAAGCAAGCATCATAATATAGCACCGTTATATATAAGGCTTCCTTTAAAGTCAGTATATGTGATACACAGTATACTATCTTGAGTTCAGTTTTAACTTTTTTTTTTTTTAATTAGTGGTTACATTCTCTTGTTTACTTGAATGCCCAACAAAGTTTGATTGTCTACTGAATCTTCTGGATGACATATTGAATAATTTCCAAAAATTTATTGTTTAGTGTTTGTTTGATTCTGGTTGACATCTTGAACAGAGATCCAAAATACTGTAGATCTGTAAAAAGCCCAATATTTTTTCCAGTCTCTTCTTGGTTGAGTTCTACTTCCAAATTCTGTCTCCTTTAAAGACTTTGTTGAGACCTGGATTTTGGTTTGTTAAGGCCAGTCTAGAGTGGATTTTATTATAGGTATGGATCTTACTCCTAATTACGGCCTTTTTGAGACTCAGATAATTTCTCTTTTCTGGCTCCAGCTTGAACTCTTTAAGTCTCGCAGTATTGCTTGATTTCTGTTATCTGCATTTGCCCTGTAGCAACTGCTCCTTGGTAACCTCATGTAAGCAGCCATACTCTTCTCCTGTAGAAATCCAGAATAATCATGGGGCTCATTATGTGAGTATTCCTTTTCTCAGGAATTACATTCTGCACTGCTTGCTGTCCAGTGTCTGAAAATAGTTGCCTCATGCATTTTTGTCCCCAGTTTTATGATTGTTTACCACACCAGAGTAAGTTTAGTGTCAGTTATAATGACACTTTAGTGCCAGAAGAAGTACAAGTTTCTCGCATGATTCTTAGATTATTTATGGGCATTTCATGGATCTTACTCCATAAATGCAGTAATTTAAAAACCATACATTTTTTGATGCTGAAAAATCCTTATATTTTGGGGATTAAATAAGAATTTTCCAAGTTGCATCTCTCTTTTTATATACTGTTATTTCAAGTTTGTTAATATTTTATCATGTTTTGTGTTATAATCACAATGAAGTTAGTGTCTAGATTAATTTTTAGTATACTTTTTGTTTGGTTTCAGACAAATACTATCTTCAAAATGAACTTGAAATTTTTTTTAATATATTTCCACATTTTTAAACCATTTAGATAGTAATTAGTTTTTATTTGAATATTTGATAGATTTTTGTGTATTATTTTAGACTTAGTATCTTACTTCAGGGGTAAGGTGCTACTGTAAACACTATTGTAGTAATATCGTGTAGTCTTATACTATATAAGAATTACCTTAGGGTAAATAATTGAATTGAATTGCTGTTTTATAGGACATGAACCCTTCACTCCAAAGTAGTTGTACCAATTTATATTTCTGCCTGTCAGAGATGAACCTATTCCCTTATCTGTATCATCACTTACATTTGTTATAGTTAGTCTTTTAACTTTGATAATTTTGGAAGGGAAATATTTCATTTAGTTTTCATTTGAGGTCATCATGTAGAGTGAAATTGAGATGCTTTTCATATTTTCATTGTCCATTCTCTATTCCAAACCTTTGCACAAATTTTTATTTGGTGTTTGGAATATTTCTTACTAGTTCATAGTTGTTCTTTATAAAACCTAGATGCCAATTCAATGTCAGTTTTATTCCATTGCAAATATCTTTTACCAGCTTGTGGCTAGTTTTTAACTTTATTTTTTTTCTTTTTTTGGAAATATGTGTTTTCATTTCAATGTAGTAATTTTAATGAATTATCACTTTGCCATTTCTGTTTTTTCTCTTTTTTCCAAGAAATCTTTACTTATTCAAAGACTATAAAGAAACTTTCTTACATTTATTTTTGTATTTTATGCATTTTGTCTTTGTATATTTATTTCTTTGAAAGAAAAAATGCTTCTCTTTCTCAAATGTGCTACACTCTCACACTTCTGACACCAAAGGTTTTTTTTTTTTCCCCATTCCAACCAATTTTTCAAATTAGCTAAGTATCATACAATTCAATTTAATATCACACTATGGGGAATTAGCTCCAGATCCCAAAGGTAGAAAATGAAGTCTAACAAGAAGGCCTCTCTGACTTCAGACAGCATTTGAACGTTTAGGTTTTCACATGTGCTTCTGACTGACCAGACATCTTGTTTGATATTTTGCTAGAATGGTTTACAAAACTCAAGAAACAGTTAACTCACTAGGCTATTTGATTTTTATAACAAGGGTATAACTGAGGAACAGCCTGATGGAGTAAAGATATACATGATAAAGTTATGGAGGAAGGGAGATAGAACTTCTATACACTCTCATTACCTCCATGTACTTCCAACCTGGAAGTTCTTTGAAGCCCATATTTTACAGAATTTTATGGATACTTCATTATATAGTCATTATTGCATCAACTTAAAAAATGCACAGTGTGAAAGTTGAGAGTTAAGTTTTATTTGGGGGAAATTAAGACTTAAGCGTGGGAGATAGCATCTCAGGTAGCCCTAAGAAACCACTCTGAGGAGGTGACGGGGAAGCTAGGATATATAGGATTTTTTACAACAAAGGGAAGATTAGTAGGAACAAAAGATTTATAGAAAACCAGTTTCTGTGGGAAGATGTAAAGGTCTGGGTTTACTGGAATCACTCCTTTGAGCTATGGCCCAATATTCTTTGTTTTTTTCCTAAGTTCCCTCAGGACTCACTGGCTCACCCTTGGAAGTAGCTGCACTAATAGATGACCATAACATCCTGTGTTTTGTTCACTTAACTATAGCCCAGGAGGCAGTATTTCAGACAGGTCTGAAAAAGCACCCCAAAGAGGAAAGGGGAAATATCAAGTGACAGAGGTGAAGGGGGAGGTTCATGCAGCCATGCACACATTTTACAGAAGTTTGCAGCTGGTGTCATGATGGTCACTACCAGTCACAGACATCAGTAATCATGAAGGATTTTAGTGTTTCTCTAGATATGAGGAGATGTAGGAATTTGGCTCATAAAGTCTTTTCCTAAAAATAGCTAACTATCTGAAGACCTGTTCTTCCAGTTTTCCAAGAGCGCAGAGTGCCTCACTTCTGGTCTCCACCCTGAGCTCTGCTCAGGTGGTGCTTCAGATTGGCAGCTGTAGTGGCTCATGGTTTAATCCATGTAGAGGCTGATGGCAAGTGTCAAACTTCAGTTCATATTGATTAAATCATCATTGGCTATTGGTGATTCATTCAACCTCTAGCCCTTCCCTCCAAAGGTGAAGGGGAGGGTGTGAAAATCTGAAAGTTCCAATCGTTTAATCACATTATTGGTTCCCTTGGAAACCAACCCCCATCCTGTGAGTATCTAGGGGCTTTCAAAAAAATCATCTCATTAATGTAAATTCAGGTGTGGGTGAAAATGTCTTGTTATGAATAAGACAAGGCATTCCCTTCACATTTATTGCTCTGGAGCTATTTTAGAAACTGAGGACAGAAGAGCAAATACTATAAGAAAAGATGCTCCCATGTCTCTTAGCTACAAAGGTTTTGGGAGCTCTTTGCCCAAACTGTGGACCAAGATATATGATTATTATAAAACAGTATCACATTATTTTTTTCAAAAAACTGTCATTTTTAGAATATACATATTGGTTAAATTCTTTTCTCTATGGATAATCAATTTCTCCAGCACTAATTATTAAATAGTTAAATAATAGCAAGAGATTTTGCTTGATACTACCTCTGTCTGACAACATTTCTATATAATGTGGTATATTTCTGAACTCTCAAATCTCTTATATTTGCCTCTTTTCTGAAACTATTATAAAGATTAACATTTTACAATAACCTTGACATCTCACTAGTTAACTGTTGCCACTTCTACAAAATTTTCTTGACTTTATTTTTTATTTTTTTGTCTTTTGTATTTTTAGGGCCACATCCATGGCATATGGAGGTTCCCAGGCTAGGGATCTAATCAGAGCTATAGCTGCCAGCCTATGCCACAGCCACAACAATGTCAGGTGCAAGCTGCATTTGCAACCTACATCACAGCTTACAGCAATGCTGGATCCTTAACCCACTGAGCAAGGCCAGGGATCTAAGCTGCAACCTCATGGTTCCTAGTTGGATTTGTTTCTGCTGTGCCATGATGGGAACTCCAACTACTTTTGATTCTTTGTTCTTTGGTGAGCTTTTGCTGAAATTTGTCAGATTTCATTAAAAAAAAATTTTGTTAATGTAATTACATTTGATTTATAAATAACTTTGCAGAAATTTGATATCTTAAGATTGAGTATTTCAGTACATGAAGGTATGGTACATCTTAATGTATTTGGTGTTGTCTTATAACACTGTATTATATTTTGTAATTTTGTCCATAGAGATATTTTTGCTAGGTTTAACCCTAATATCTTTATGATTTCTGTTGTCACAGTAAATAGAATCTTTTCTGTAACATTTTCTAATTGACTCTAATCAGTGTATAAAATGTTGCTGACTTCTGAATTTTAATTTTTTCAATTTAGATATTCAGTTTATTATCTTATTAGGTACAATATTTGTCCATAGATCTGCTTTGAATAGTCTATGATATACTCTCTGCCATGAAGGAGATTTTTAACTCTTCATTTCAATTCTATGTAGCATGCTTCCTGCAAAAGGGAATGCATGACCTCACACACTGCAAGGGAGGATGGGAAATATAACCTTCCTATAAATTCAGGAAGAATAAATAAGAATGTAAGCATTTAGCCAAATTCTCCTGTTACCCAAAAATTGGGTTTACCTTTTGGTGGGTGTTGAGTCAGTAGACACAACCAAGTCAAAGATTGGGAGAAGGAAAAATTACTTGCAGCAAGTAAGGAGAACAACTGGATCTCTCCCAAAGTAGTGTCTCCCTTAATAGCAAAGTTGTGGAAGTTTTAAGCTAAGGGTATATGAATATTCATGAAGGAGCTTGAGTAGAGGAGAATTCAGCATAGAATTGGGGCAAAGGTCAGCAGATCCCAACCTCTACTTGATTGAAGTCAGGAGGGTCAACATCATTCCATCCTCCACTTGGGTAGAAGCCTTAGTTCTTGGATCACTCAAAAATGTATTATTATATATATCCCTTGAGGAGGAACTAACACTCTGCTTTATCACTGAACTGTTGTTTGACTGCCTTTTTTTTTTTTTTTTTCTGTTCCATGTCCTTTGTTCCCTTTTTGATTACTGAGACCTGTTCAAGGGTAAGCACTGTAGCCAGGCTTAGATCACAAAATGGCTCAGACCAAAAAGACTTAAGTCAAAAAAGTCATTTCTAGTTCTTTTTCTCAGGGGACCCTCTAATCTATCTGCTTATACTCTTTCTGTCTGCTCTTCTGATCACCAAATATGCTTTTCTATTTCCACTCACAAATAATATACTCACTTAAAATGTCCAACACGTTACCCAGTCACTGCATTCAATTCAAAGTCCAAGATACCTCTTGAATGTGATAGCTTTTGATTTTAACAAAAGACGTATGTTAGCACATGCAGCCAATAGCGGTAGGACAGGATCACTACATTAAATACTTCTTTTTTTTTTGTCTTTTTGTTGTTGTTGTTGTTGTTGCTATTTCTTGGACCGCTCCCGCGGCATATGGAGGTTCCCAGGCTAGGGGTTGAATCGGAGCTGTAGCCACCGGCCTACGCCAGAGCCATAGCAACGAGGGATCCGAGCCGCGTCTGCAACCTACACCACAGCTCACGGCAACGCTGGATCGTTAACCCACTGAGCAAGGGCAGGGACCGAACCCTCAACCTCATGGTTCCTAGTCGGATTCGTTAACCACTGCGCCACGACGGGAACTCCTACATTAAATATTTCTAAGGAAAATGTATACATATCACAAGGGGAAGAAAGAGAGTAATTCAAAGTCACAACATTTTGAAGGCTCTCATTCTGCTCTTTGGAAAGAGCTTCTTTGTCCATTATTTCCCATAGTTTTAGTGGCATCCCCTTGGCTGCAACAAATAGGAGTACTGGGAGCCTGGCTTCCTTGGAGGATATGCCAAATTCAAATTCATCTTACTTTTCATGGAAATTTTATTGGCTAAGCATTTTTTTTAATGTCTCAACAAGTCAAAAGCTTTTTAAAAATCAAAGCTTGTTCCTTTGGCATAGCATTTCGTCAAGAGTGCAATAGGCATCTTAAAATTTGCTTTTAATAAGGTAAGACTTTCATTAATTAATTAATTTCACTTTGATGGTGGCTGCTATGAGGCTATCTAGAATGAGAGTGGGAAGGCTGCAACCCTTGATTTGATTTTTGAACTTGATCCTTTTCTTTAACTGAGAAGTTAGGCTCAGAATCATACTCTTAATCTTGTATTTTTCCCATGTCATTTTTTTCGACTTAAATTTTTGTTAGGGTTGTGCACTTTTGAATTTATCCCTTGCCATTTGGACTCAGGAAGCATCTAGTCCATTAAAGTTCAGAACTCAGACTTTATTCATTTAATGTCTGCTGAGGAACCAGCCAGTCCTTCATTGAGCTCAACTTTTCTCTTGTGCTTTACCAATTTCAGGCAATGATAGCTAACACACTGTTTTCCAACTCTTTCCGCTAAATCTCCAATTTCCAAAGACTTGTAGACTCCCTCCCAATTTACTCGAGGTATTATTTTTCCCTGAAATTTTCGAACTGAAAACCAAGATCAGTGGACTGATGTAGTAGGTATAGATGACTGAGACAAGCAGATTGTAGGGGCATTGTTGGTGGTAGGCAAACATAGAATCATGGCAAGAAGTCAGAAAGCAATTATAATAACTCAGGAAGACCTGATAGTGACTTTAGCCAGTATGGTAGCAGTGGGCATGGTACAAGGTCATCAAATTCTCAATAGAGACAATATATACTCAACAGAGTCTATACTATTTGTTGACAAATTTGATGTGATAGACAGAGTACTGTTTGAAGGATGACTATAAGATTTGTAGTCAAAAAATCTCTGAAGATGTTTTTGCTATTATTTTGTGTAAGTGCTATTGCAAATATTGAGGATATATATATATATATATATGAATACTTCTCAGTAAGTTGCCTTCCACAATTTATTCTTTTATTCAAGGAAATAATCGTATGATAATCATAACACACTGTATTATAGGTAAGCATAATTATGTAATGATGAAATGAGTGTTCTGAAAGTATACAGGAGAGAGTGGATGACTTTACCCGGGTAGTAAAGAAGGCGATAAGACTTTGTAAAGGATGTAACAAGGAGTTGATTGTTGAAAGATGACTAGGAAGGTGTATAAGACTAGACATTTCAAACACATCTTAAATGAGAAATTTTATCCTTTATCACAGAGATACAATTGCCCATATTAATAGTTATATAACAGACATGAGTACCATCACTATCGAGTAGCAAATAACAACATTGCAACTTTACCGATAAATTGTTTTCCCATTGGTTGCAAATTCTAAATCTTTTCTTCCTGTTAATCTGCAGTCTAGGTTAACTTGTGTCTCATTTTGGCTACTGATGAGTTTTAAGAAACTTCATAAGGAAATTAACCCATATAAAGTCGCATTCTCTTCAGTACAAATCAAGATGTGGACTCCACTATTACTCAATTCACTTTCAATGGTAATCTAATGGAAAAAGATAAGTTGAAAAGGAGTTCACGTCATGGCTCAGTGGTTAAGAAACCTGACTAGCATCTGTGAGCACACAGGTTCAATCCCTGGCCTCACTCAGTGGGTTGGGGATCTGGCATTGCTGGGGAGCTGTTATGTAGGTCACAGATGTGGCTCAGATCCCATGTTGTTGTGGCTTTGGTAGGCCAGTGGGTATAGCTCCAATTGGACCCCTAGCCTGGGAACCACCACATGCTGTGTGTATGGCCCTAAAAAGACAAAAAAAATACAATTATGTTGAAGTCATTCAATGATATAATTATTTGTGCATAAGATTGAATTAAATGTTATCAAAATTCCCTAAATCAATAAATAGTCCATGCCATATTTTCCACTTCCTTAGACAAATTTCAATAGGATGAAATGGTGAAAATCTCCCAAGTTAAGAGAAAAATCTACATGCTTCATGAAAAATAATTATATTTAGATTTACTATATTACTCTGCTTAAAATAAAATAGAATCACCATTTGAATAAATTTAAACAATTTGATTTTCCTAAAGTTGTATTAATTTGTTGCCAAAGAGTAAATGACACTTTTCTTATATTGTACTATAAAGAAGCTCAATTGTAAATCTTATTTGTTTTAAGGTGTTCCTATGAGAAAAGATAAAGGCGTAGATAAAATCTGAGGTGCATCTTACCCTGAAAGTTTTGAGTTGCTTTGCTCTGTGAGGCCATCCACTATAAAAATCAACAGTGAAATTATATGATGTGAAAGTATCTGTAAAACTCAAAGGCAAATCTATATTTGGAAAATTCTAGTGATGTTTTGAAAACATCTGAATGACTCATCTAATGAATGAGACGGTGTGACTTCCTTGGAATTCTAAGTATTTGAACATCTAACTCCCTCCTTCCCCAACATCTTTCTGTTTTTTTTTTTCTTTTGGTTTGCTTGTTTTCAGTGAATAGGTAGGGATTAAGATATTTTTCACCCTTATCCTTTAACTTTCATATTCCTTCAGGTCTCACTATTTGAGTTGTGTAACTACCACTATATATTTATAGTTCTGAAAAATCTCCATTTAGAGATATAGGTGGATATAGAAGGGAATTAGGAAATCACGGATTCACATCTTTATCATGATCTTAGAGGAAAATCTTTTCATTCCACTGGCATTCAATTCCATTATCTGATTGAAAATTCCATATTCTTTACTCTTGAGTGATCCCAATTAATCTGATTGACAAAAATGTATTAGATGCCTACTAAGTCCTGGATACTGTATGGGGCAATGATACAATCACTACCTTCAAAGAGATAAGATCATTCTTCAAGTTGTGTGATCCAACCATATTCTGCTATTTTCTCCTACTCTGTTGCAATATGGAAGATGGCAAGAGCAAGATTATGAAGGATCTTATATGTCAAGAGGACATTGTTTACTGCTCTTTCTATATGTGTCAAATCGGACAATTATTTGTGACTTTTTTTTTTTTTGGCTTTTTAGGGCCACAGGTGCTGCATATGAAAGTTCACAGGCTGGGGGTTGAATGGAAGCTGTAGCTGCCAGCCTATGCCACAGCCACAGCAATGCTGGATCTGATAGGAGTCTGTGATCTGTACTGCTGCTCATGGCAACACCAGATTGTTAACCCACTGAGCAAGGCTAGGGATTGAACCTGCATTGTCGTGGATACTAGTCTGATTCAATTCCCCTGAGCCACAGCAGGAACTCCTGTGACATTATTAATGTACTTAAAATATTTTTATCTGAGTCAAATCATAGAGAATTCTGAAATAAAATAGAAATTATTCAACTTAGCATACCTTTTGTTCTGCTTTAATTTCAAAACAGTTTTTTTCTTTTTTTCTTCTAAACTTTTTGAAATGTATTAATCCATTTTTAAAATGTTTTGGTCTTAGAATAACCTATTTTGCTAGACATTTTCACAATAATTTTTGAAGTCATGTTTATTTTAAAAGTAATATAATACATGTGTTTCTGATTCATTTCACTTAATCTATCCAAATATTGTTGTCTATGAATGTGCTAATGGAACATGAACCTCTTTTATTGGGTGTTTGAAATGCTTTAAAGAAACAACAATTTGCCAAGAAGTAAAGTAACTCCTAAAAGTTAGATGTTCTTAGCATCTATGAAACACATTTCACTAAATTTATTCAAGCACTTAGTTCAAGAATCCTCATGAAAATAAGAGCCACAAACTTAACTAAATCAAGATCTTTCACTCCCTTTCTTTCCAAACCATATGGACCTAGTGTCCAGATATTCATAATCTGATTTAACAAATTTCTTCAGATTCAAAACTGTGTTTCAAATAATGAAAAACCACCCAGTACATTACTAAAAAGGCAATCAGATTGAGAATACTGAGTAGCTGACTATAAGTAGATATGAAATGCTACTATTTCTACATATCAGTGTTATTATCCAATTAACATAAAAATAACAAGGAGAAAATTATGTGTTTTCATGAGAATTTTCTCATACTTGCCCTGATCTATCTAATGAATAGAAACAACTTTGGTGTTTTCCTTGTTTCTTCTTTAAAGGAATCTTTCCTCCAGATATGCACAGGGTCAAACAATAATGAAAACACCCACAAAGACAGAAGCATTTCCTTTACTATGAGCAGGCTAACATAGTGTAAGAACTCATAGTGACAAACCTGTCTAAACCCAAGCTTTATCATCTGCAAACTGATTGACTTAAGAGAAGGTTTTAACTTCCCAAGAACTTGAGTATTTTTTTAAATAGAAATGATAGTACAAATCCAAGTTGTTTTAAAAATTGAAGACACATGCACCTACATGTTCATTGAAGCACTATTCACAATAGCCAAGACATGTAATCAACCCAAATATCCACTGATAGATGATTGGATTAGGAAAATGTGGTATATATACACAATGGAATACTACTTGGTCATAAAAAGAACAAAATAATGCCATGTGCAGCAACATGGATGGAACTAGAGACTCTCATCCTGAGTGAAATAAGTCAGAAAGAGAAAGACATATAGCATATGATATCACTTATTTCTGGAATCTAACATACTGCACAAAGGAACCTTTCCATAGAAAAGAAAATAATGGACATGGAGAATAGACTTGTTGCCAAGGGGAAAGGGGAGGGAGTGGGAGGGACTGGGAGCTTGGGGTAAATAGATGCAGAATGTAGCCTTCAGGATGGATTAGCAATGAGATCCTGCTGTGTAGCACTAAGAACTCTGACTAGTCACTTATGATGGAGCACTTAACATGAGAAAAAAAAGAATGTATACATGTATGTGTAACTGGGTCACCATGCTGTACAGTAGAAAAAAATACATATATATGTGATACAAAATTGATAAAACTAAAATATACTTGCCACTTCCTTTTCAAAATGGATCTTATTTACTTCTAGGTATTGATGGGCTATCAGATTATTAGCTGTGTCCTCTAAACTATGCATCTAAAGTGGATTCAATATTTTCTCCCACTTAGTAGGTTGTCTTTTGGTTTTGTTGGTTTCATTTGCTATGCAGAAGCTTTTAATTTAATTATGTCCCATTTATTTACTTACTTTATTTCCTTTAGGAGAACAAAATCATAAAAATACTGCTGTGATTTATGTCAGAATGTTCTGCCTATGTTTTCTTCTAGGAGTTTTATGGTTTCTAGTCTTACATTTAGGTCTTTAATACATTTTGAGTTTATTTTTGGATATGGTATTAGAGAATGTTCTAATTTCATTCTTTTACATGTAGTTATCCAGTTTTCCCAATACCACTTATTGAAGAGATTGTCATTTCTCCATTTTACATTCTTGCCTCCTTTGTCTATGATTATCTATAAGTGTGTGGACCTATTTGTGAATTATCTTGTGCCATTGATCTATGTATTTATTTTTGTACCAGTGCTATACTTCTTTGATTACTGTAGCTTTGCATTGTAGTCTTAAATGTGATTTCTCCAGTTCTGTTCCTGTTTTTCAAGATTATTTTGCCTATTTGTTTTTTGTTCAACGTTTCCATACAAATTTTAAAATTATTTGTTCTATTTCTGTGAAAAATGCACTTGGTATTTTGACAGGGATTGCATAGAATCTGCATATTGCTCTGGGTCATTTTAATAATACTGATTATTCCAATTCAAGAACACTATATCTTTTCATATGTCTATGTGCTCTTCAATTTCTTACAGATTTCAAGCACAGATCTTTTGCCACTTTAGATAGGTTTATTCCTAGGTATTTTATTATTTGTGTTGAGATGGTAAATGGAAATTTTTCCTAATTTCTCTGTCTGCTTTACTTGTTTTGATGACCTTGACATATTTTAGGAGTACTGGTAAGATATTTTGCAAAATGTTTCTCAACTGGGATTTGTCAGGTATTTTTCTTGTGCTTAAACTAGAATAATACAATTTGTAGCAAAACATCACAGAAGCAAATGCTATTATCATAACGTCATATCAAGGATATAAGCTTCAACATGATTTTATCACCTTTGATTACCTTCCTGGCTGAGGTAGTGTTTGGAGGTTTCTGCACTAAATTTACTCTTTTCTCACTTTCTGTGTTCTACTTCTGCAAAGGAAGTCATTCTCTACAGCCCTTTCTTAAGGGTAGGGAATCACATTCTACTTCCTTGAGAGTAGAGTATATGAATTATTTAGAGTTCTTCTTCATGGGAGATTCAGAAATTCTTTTTTTTTTTTGTCTTTTTGCTATTTCTTTGGGCTGCTCCCACGGCATATGGAGGTTCCTAGGCTAGGGGTCGAATCGGAGCTGTAGCTCCAGCCTACGCCAGAGCCACAGCAATGCGGGATCTGAGCCACATCTGCAACCTACACCACAGCTCACAGCAACACCGGATCGTTAACCCACTGAGCAAGGGCAGGGTCCGAACCCGCAACCTCATGGTTCCTAGTCAGATTCGTTAACCACTGTGCCACGATGGGAACTCCATGAAATTCTTGTGATATATATTTTCAATCATTTATTTATGTTATTATGTAGTCATGGATAATTATTTTATCCTTTGGATTATAATCCAATACAATTGCATTTATTTTGTTGCTCATACTCTTCCAGTTTAGATTTCATCATTCTCTAAGTCCTGGTTCCTTCTATTGGAGAATGGTATTGGAAATAAAGCTCTAGGTATTATGCACGCTTCTTGCTACTGGTATGTCATTGCTTCTAGGATCTCTTAGCTGGCTGAGCAAGGAAATACATATGAGTATATGAACCCACATATGTCTGAATCTATCAATACATTTAAATATATATTTTATATAATACATATATTGTAATACATATGTGTAAAGGTAAACTAGAAAGTATTCACATGACTCTTAATTGATATATTCAACTTTAATTCATTACCATGTGCATCATTCTGGCCTCCTCCCCTCGCTTATTTGTAACCTCCTACACCAATAGTGAGAAACCTGGCTTCTACCATCTAGAATCCAGTTAATTAATTGTTCAAATTGAGTATGCATGCATAAGAGATTAGAATTATTAACTCATACAGCCGTAAATAGCATGTAATCAACTAGAATATAGTTGTTAGGGATAGTTGCTTTTGCATTTAGTCTTGTAGACTTCCCTCGTTTCCAGAGTTCCTTACACCAGTATATTTTCCCCACCATCTTGTGTAAGTTTATTTCATACATTTATAATACAGATCATTTTTTCACAATCTGCATTTCATCCTAGAATCCCCCAGTGTTCTAAATTATTAATACATTTTAAAATTTGTATACATTTTCACTCTTTGTGCTGTAAATTTTGAGTTATGGCAAATGCTTAGTGTCATATATCCACCTTTAAAACACCTTACATAATGATTTCACAACCCTAAAACTTCTCCTACAGTACACCTTTTCAACCCTCTTCTCTTTCTAAAGCCCTAGATACAATTTAATAAAGACAATTCCTAAAGATAATTTTTATAAAGCTACATTAGAAAAATTAAATATTTATGATGCTGGTATACTAATTTTTCTTATATTTATCTTATGCCTACATATAATAATAGAAAAATTATTTTGCCATTCTTATGGTTTAATTATTTTGCAGTGTATTTCAGTGTAATAGTTCTATCCAGATTTCCCCATCATCACTTAAATTTCTTCAGAATATGCAGGGCAATACATATTACTTAATATCATTATGAAGCAGTGACTTTTGTATGCAAAAACTAAGTAGAATAATACAATACTACAATATTCATCTTCATCAAATGTGGAAATTTTTACTCAATCATTGAAAAATGGAGACCACAGTTTGTCATATGATTATAAAATATAGGTTCCTCATCTATACTATCAAATAGTGCCTTAAATTTCAAGGAATATGTCACAAGAATTTCAAATTTTTATTTCCTAATTTCTTAATATTTGAAATTTCATGCAATTTGGGAATCTGCATGTTAACAATAAGATAGATGATTTATATGTCCTATCCCCACACACTCCTATCATATTTCTCAAATAAGATTGTAGAAACTAGGCATGTGTTTTTACTGTGAAAGCCATAAAGCTTTGGGTGCAAGGAATTTAAGAACAATCCTGGGATTCTGATTTCCAGTAAGAAAGCAATATATTTTGGCAATGAGGCCCAATAGCTTATCTTAGTGTACCAGCATTTTTTCTAAAGTGTTTCATGTTGTACACAATGACATGTAAAGAATTAACAAAATAGTTTTAAAAAAACAATTTAAAAACCAAAATATGTTTGATCGAACATATGTTAATGTGTGTATTTCTTTTTCTTCCTTTCTCTCCACATACACACACACACACCAACACCTTTAGAGATAATGTTTATAAATATCCTAATCAGATTTGGCACTAAGTTATTTGGCCCTGTATAATATGCAGTCCTTAATGCATTACTGTGCTGCTGCTGTGCTATATTTTCTAAAATCTTGTTACAAGGAAATGACATTAGATAAAGAAAAGCAGGGCCATTAAGTGTTGTATATAAGTGTGACAAAGATTTTCCCTTTCTTTTTTTTTTTTTTTTTTGTCCTTTGAGGGCTTCACCCACCACACATGGAGGTTCCCAGGCCAGGAGTCCAATCGGAGCTGTTGCTGCCAGCCTACACCAGAGCCACAGCCACGCCAGATCCGAGCCACATCTGTGACCTATACCACAGCTCACGGCAACGCTGGATCCTTAACCCATTGAGCAAGGCCAGGGATCGAACCCACAACCTCATGGTTCCTTGTCGGATTCGTTTCTGCTGCACCACAATGGGAACTCCAAGGTTTTCCCTTTCTAAAGTAAGGATGAGTAAGAATGGAGGAGTATCACAAACAAAGTTTGAGAGAGTAGAAGGGGAACAGAGTAGGGTTTCATCTTGAAAATCCTCCATCTCTTCCAAGTCAGAACCTCTATATCATAGTGGCACAGTGGTAGGTGTGCACAGCATTCAGGGCCGCATCCACTATACCAGAGAACAAAGTGTCATTACTTGAACTGTTTGCTATTGGAAAACAAGCTGCAAAGCATGCAAACTAGGAAGTTGTTTTGACCTTCTACTCTCAGGTCCCCAGGGAGGCTATTTTTTTTTCTTTTTAAAGAGAAACCATTGGGTTTTTTTTTTCTTTTTACATCAAACAAATACATATCACAACTAGTAGTAAACTGCCCATGATTCCCTGTATTATGTTCCCCAGGGAATCTTCTGTAAGGGAAAACCAATGATTTAAACTTTTCAGGTATAAAGTTCCCCTTAAATTATCTCATTTCTAATCTTAGTCCATACTGTGTCAATAACAGGAAGAGTTCAAGCACATAAACAATGGGTATGTGCTAAAAAGGAAAGGACAAGAAATGTTACTTGTCTGTGTTTGACTAGTTTTACACATAGCTCAATATTATTTTCTTCAATAAATATAAAAATGCTTTCTGTTCCCGTGAATGCACATTTGTAATAAGACAGGATTAACTCCATATTGGATTGTTACTCATCATCCTCATCTCTAAGTGTAACACAAAGTTGAGATGTTAAAAATATCTGAGCATGGTTTCTTTCCATTTCTCAGGCAATTATTCTAGTTCTCAAATACCCTCTTCTGTGGCATCTTAGAATAATTCTTATTCAGAATAACTCTTTAAAAATATGTTAACATTAAGAATTCAATTGGGGTAGAAGACAAAAAAGTCAATCCAAAGGCTCTTATGCTTTATTTTATACCTCATTTTTTTTTTTAAAATGATGGTTTGGGAGCACCAGTCTTATATGTAAAGAATATATAATTTGATTCCTGCAAGACTCAAGAAAAATGTGTAATAAACTAGAATTGATCCAACACAGATTTTTTTTGAACTCATATAATCTGGCATTTCTTGGAACATATTGCCCTTATCCTACCTATTTGTGTGTACTTCTACGAACTGGAAAGTTCCCATTTTCAGATGGTTTCTCTTTTGCTCCCATGATGGTTTCCAGCAGCAATGCATCTCAACTGTGTCCTGCCAGCAACCATAGTACTAAGAGAGCAACTCTCTTAGTGGTGAGTCTCTTAAAGTCCTGCATTGTAATTGGTTTGTTGTAGAGATGGTTGCATGACCCATTGGTGGTCTAGACAATATGACGTCCTTATTGGACTGGCCTAACTCAAATGGAATTGTGGGTATGATTGGCCCATCTGTGAAGCAAATGGGTGGAGATTTTATCTAAGAGAAATCAGGGTACAGAAATTAAAAGATGGGGAAATAAATGCTTGGCAGTTAAAGTCCTCTTCTACAAGTTCTGCTATTTTGAAAAATGAAAAATGTTGGGAGTTGATGTAAATATGGATTCTCCTGTGTTTATTTAAAAAAATTAATTTTCTCATCAACTACTGATCTCACATTATGAAATGGAAGCAAGTGTGTTATGAGGAGAAAATTGCTAACTGAGCTCGGAAGTACAAGAACTAATCACTAGTTTTATTTTTACCATTGAACCGGACCAAATACTTTGAGTAGTCCAAAGAGGTTGGCCAGGTCATTTCTAGGTCTCTTCCACCTCTTTGACTTGGTAATTCATAAACACCATCAGTGACTAATTATAATGTATGTCTGAAGGGGTTTAAACAAGATGGGTGGCCTCAGACTAACAAAAAGAGTGACATCATGTGATCCCAATAGTTGAGGAGGAAAACCTTATTATTTTTGGGAGGATTCCAGAGTTCATGTGCTGTTCCAAGGGCTTGCATTTTTTATTCATATTTTCCTTATAATTTGTGTAATTACTAAACAATTTTAAACACCATGCAAAATAGGCACTGCAAGATTGCATTTTTATTTTAGCCTGCCTAGCTGTTGCATACCTAAAGAAAAATAAATAAAAACTCTGAAAGGCAGCCAACTCAAATATTGCACACCTGGCTCCCATTTGTTACAAGATTATCACTGAAAACAAAGATTCTTGACTTTTACAGCCCTCAAAACTGTGGCCTCCTCAGCAACACTCCCCAGTTTAACCTGATAGAAACTGAACCAAGAACAAAAGAAACCCCCCTAGAAGATTCAGGTTATGATCTCCATATTAACATCTCCCTCTCCTGGCCCCTGAACTCAATGACGGCATTTAAAACAAAAGTATAAAAAAAAGGAAATATGACAGCAAGAAACATGTTGGGTTCCTTCCATCCTCCCACCCACGTGTAACGATAAAACTAAAATATGACAAAAACATTTTCCTTTGGCAGGAGAGTTTTGCTTTTCTTTTGGAGATACAAGTCCCTATAAAAGAAAAAAAAAACATTTCTCTCGAGTTCTTTCAGTTTTAAAAAGGTTTAAGTTTCTTAAATATGCAATTGGATTAGAAATCATGAAGAAAAACACAATAGAACAGACTGCCAGAAGTGCTGCCTGCTGCCTAGGTGTGTCTACATTTAACTTCCCATTTTGCTCCAGCTCCAAATTATAATTTTTAATTACAGTAGGCTTGCCAGGTTCATTGGGTCTGTGAGAAAAGTAAACACAGAAAATAGAATTCTAAATGTAGAAGACTTCAAGATTATTAAGACCAATCTCTGGCTCTAAGTTTGACTGTTCCTCAAGTATCCCAGATATTGAGCAGTTTGCCATCTTTTCTCTCCTTTTCTTTTCTTAAAGATCTAAATGAATATATTTGAATAATATCCTTGTCTCATTTAAAATCATCTACATATCTGAAAATCTTTACAAAAAGGAAATTCCATGTTAGAATTAATGTTCAACTATTGTGTCTTTTTAAAGCCAACTGAAAAATAAATCTCATTATATATGAAGAACAATATTCTGTCCTTTTATTCTATATGAACTGTGCAGCTATATTTGGGTGTTATTTCTCGAATTGAAAACAACACCACTCCACTGAGACAAGCCTCTTGGTCATCTTTCAAATCTAATCAGCATAGATATAGGATACTATTTTCTTTTTCTTTTCTCTCAGGGATTCTGGATACATTGTACCTGAGTTCCTTTACCTTAGTATAAGCAAGAATTGTTGTTAACAACTGTGAGTAGTTTTATCGTGATTCAGGGAGAGATGAGTGAATTGTGGGTCTAAGAATTCCAAGAAGTTGATTATAGAAAGACAGTGGGAAATATGGAGAAATTCCAGCACAATGCAAATGAGGAACTAGAAACATGGAGAAGTAGATGTAGAGGTGTCTGGTATGGGAGTTGACCATGGAGGCAAGGCTGAAGTTTATTGTGAATAGATATGATGCCTCATCACTATTAGAACCTAAATTTGCATGGACAAGAATGTGAAGAGCAGATAACTGTTTCAGTCTAGGTCAGCACAAAAGTTGACAATCTCCTGGTAGTAAATTAAAATGCATTAGTAGAACACAAAAGCTCAGTAACAAATCCTGGACAGAGGTGAGATTGGGGGTAGAATATTTCTTATGAGTTATATCACCTCTCCGATTTCTCAACACACCACCTTCCCAGGTTGATAATTTCATTCTCTTCTCTTCCTTTGACAATAATAAACTGAAATACTCTTCAAGATTCAAGAAGACTTCCTTAAACTCAGGGACAGGAACTCTTGGTTAGTTATCATTTGTGAACTCCAAAGTAGACTATTTTCAAGAACAACTATATCTTTAAAAGATCTTCATATTGTGGCTTTAAATTAACAGTGTTGGAAAATACAAAACCAAAATAAGGAAATTCCTCTTTAAGAAAGTAAATTTGCAATTTATTTAAAAATTTAAATGACAATCTTGCTGAAAGCAAAATAAAGGGTATATTCTCAATCATTACTCATTTAGTACAAAATATCTGGATGACAAATTGTCAATATGCACAGTTTTAAAGGTAAAAATATTGACATAAAATTATTGTCATTAATATGGACACTATTACTTCTTAGGAATTAAGAATTGAAGATAGAAATTTTAAAAAGTTGGGAGTTCCCGTCGTGGCGCAGTGGTTAACGAATCCGACTAGGAACCATGAGGTTGAGGTTTCGGTCCCTGCCCTTGCTCAGTGGGTTAAGGATCCAGTGTTGCAGTGAGCTGTAGTGTAGGTTGCAGATGCGGCTCGGATCCCGCGTTGCTGTGGCTCTGGCGTAGGCCGGTGGCTAGAGCTCCGATTTGACCCCTAGCCTGGGAACCTCCATGTGCCGCGGGAGCAGCCCAAAGAAATAGCAAAAAGACAAAAAAAAAATTTTAAAGTTATATGTGAATATTGACTACAGTATAATTTATAACAAATTATACAGTAGAAATGACCAACAATTAGGAATTGTATAGTAAAAGTAGTTTATTCATGTAGTATATTATCCAGTCATTAAAATGTTAGGCTTCTGAAGAATAGTTAGTGACAATAAAGAATGTTTATTATAAGTAGGATAGAAATAAGTATGATTCATAATCTTAATTTTGTAAAAATAAATTTAAAAATAGAAGATGGAAAAGAAAGCACTAAAGTAACCAAAATTAACTAATTCCTGTATTCATTTATTTACTCAGCACAAATCTACTGAGCACTTGTCACTGGGTGTACAAACTCCTGCTCTCATGGAGTTGCCACTCTAGCATTAGGTAGGAGATGAAAAATAGAGTAACTTAAAATAGGTAGATAGAAAGACAAAGATGTATACTTTTATATGAAGTTATAAATGTATATGTGTAATATAGCAATCTCTTGAACTTCCTTAAAGATAAAATGTGGAAGAGTTTAAAAATGTTTTCCTCGTAGTAGAGTTATAAGAATTAAATATCTGCACAGTGCCTAAAGTAGAAAATGTGTTAAATGTTACAATCAGTTATTTTTCTTATTATTCCCTCTTCTCTTCTATAGGTGGAGTTTATGAACTGAATCTTTTAGGCTTTGACTGTGATAAAGCAGATTTGACAAATATCTCATTTTCATAAAAATGGCTTTATGATCAGCCCCTAGCTATTGTAGCCACATGTGAATGAAGCCATCTTAGCTTGCTTTTTTTCTTTAAAACCCAGCTGAGCTCTCTGGTGAAGACAGTGATGTGAATTTGTGAATTACCCTGACTTATACTACATAGAGACTAGTTGTCCACATGTATCCTGCCCAAATTTTGGAATTGAGAACAATTAAATTGTTACTGTTGTTATTTAAGACAGTCTTTTCAGATGTAGTGCATGCATAATAGCATTCACCATCTAAATATACAACTCATTGGTTTTTAGTATACTTAGAGGTAAGTACAGCCATCATCACACACGATTTTAGAACATTTGAATTACCTGGAAAAATAAAACCTCACACCCTTTAGCTACCACCCCCCATACCCATCTCTCTCAAGCTCTAAGCAACTACTATTATTTTTGTTTCTATAGATTTCCATATTCCAGAGATTCATGTGAATGAAGTCATGTAGTACATGGACCTTTGTGGCTGGTTCCTTTCATTTAGTATGTTTTTAAAATCCATCCAAGTTGTAAAATTTATAGCCAAATAATATTCCATTGCCTGTATATACCATCTTTTTGTCCATTAGTCTGGTGATTTACAATATTATATTAGTCTCAAGTATATCAAGCATTTGATATTCTTTTATACATTACAAAATTATCATAAGTCTAGTTTTGATCTTATACCATACAAAGTTACAATATTATTGACTATATGACTGTATTTGATGTGTTGTACATTAATTACATCATGTTTTATTATTTTTTTTAACACTGCAGCTTGTACTTAATCCACTTCCATATTTTGTGTATCCCTTCACACTCCTCCCCTCTGGCAACCACCAGTTTGTTCTTTATCTCCATAAGTTTGCCTCTGTTTTATTATGTTTGCCCATTTGTTTTCTAGTTTCCACATATAAGTGAAATCATATGGTATTTATGATTCTCATTCTGACTCATTTAACATGGCATGATACACTCAATGTTTCTGTAAATGGTAAGATTCCATCCTTTTTTATGGCCAGGTAATATTCCATTATGTATGTATGCAAAGTCTTTCTTATGTATTCATCTGTATATCAACCCTTTGTTGCTTCCATATCTTGAATATGGTAAATAATGCTACAGTGAACAGAGGGGTGCATATATCTTTTTGAGTCAGTGCTTCCCTTTTCTTTAAATAAACACCCAGAAGTAGAATCGTTGGATCATAGGGTAGTTCTATTTGTAATTTTTTAAGGAATCTCCATACTGTATTCCACACTGGTTGTACCAATTTACATTCCTATCAAGAGTGCATGAGGGTTCCATTTTCTCCATGTCCTCCTTAATGCTTGATATTTGTTATCTTTTTTATAATAGTTACTCTGACAGGTGTGAGGTGATATCTCGTTGTGGTTTGGATTTGCATTTCCCTGATGATTAGTGACTTTGAGGGTTTTGTTGATTCATTTCAAATTTCTGGCTATTATGAATAATGCTGCTATAACCATTTATGTAATTTTTTTGCATATATTTTTACTTTTATTGTACGTATGTGCAAGTAGAGGGTCATAGAGTAACTCAGTTTAATCATTTGAGAAAATGTGGGTCTTTTCCAAAACATCTGTTCCATTTTACATTCCCACCAACAGTGTATGAGAGTTAAAATTTCTCCATGTTGTCACCAATACTTCCTACTATCTATATATCTTTATTATAGCCTAGCTATGCTGGGAATTATGATGTGGAATCAACTTGTGTGCTTTTTTTTTTTCTTGGCTACACCCATGACATGCGGAAGTTCTGGGGTCAGGGATCAAACCCATACCACAGCAGCAACACAAGCCACAGCAATGACAACATCAAATCCTTGACCTTCTGCACCACCAGGGAACTCCCCAACTTGTGGTTTTGAAGTGCATTTTACTGATTTTAAATGATAATTGAGCATCTTTTCATATGCTTATTAGCAACCAATAAATGATAAATGTGCATATATTTTGCCCATTTTTAATTGGATTATGTTTATTTTTCTCATTGAGTTGTAAGGATTCTTTTTATATTCTAGTTAAAGGTTCTCTATCAGATATAAAATTGGCACATGTTTTATCTCATTTAATGGGTTGTCATTTAAATATTTTGATGATATCTGTTGAAGCATGAAAGTTAATTTTTATAAGTCTAGTATTACCTATTTTTTTGTTGTTTTTGTTGCTCACTATTTTGGTGTTGTATCTAAGAATCCTTTGCAAATTCCAAACAAGATCATAAGGGCTTGTTCATATGTTTTCCCTTAAGAGTCTTACAGTATTATCTCTTACATTTAGATATTCGATCCATTTTGAGTTAAATTTTACACAAAGTACAAGAAAAGGGTCTAACATTATTCTTCGGTATGAGGCTAATCAGTTGTCCTAAAATAGTTTGTTGAAGAAACTCTTCTTTCTCCAGTCAGTTGTTGTGCACCCTTGTCAAAAATCAATTCACTGTAGATGTATGGATTCACTTTTTGGGTCTCATTCTCGTCCATTGACCTATATATCTATCTTTGTGCCAATAGCAGATTGTCTTTTGAAAAAATATTATTGGGATATAGTTACAATGTTGTATTAGTTTCAGGTGTACAGCAAAGTGAGTCAGTTATACATATACATATATCCATTCTTTTTTAGTCTGTATTATCATTGCTTTGTAGAAAGTTTTGAAATCAGAAAGTCCATGTCCTCCTGTTTTGTTGTTGTTTTCAGGATTGTTTTGGTAAAGTTGGTTCCCTGGAATTTCATAAGGATTTTAGAATTTATCAATTTATATAAGGAAGTTTACTGAGATTCTAATATGATGGCATAGAATCTGTAGATCAGTTTGACGTCTATTGCCCCTTAAACATTGTCTTTTGACTCAGGATTTTTTTAAAAAAACTTCTTAGATTTTTAAAATTTTTTTAGGATGGTGCTTTGTAGTTTTGAGAGTATAAGTTTTAGCTTCTTTTGTTATTTCTAAGTATTTTATTCTTCTTGATATTATTATGAATAGCCTTGTTTTCTTAATTTGCTTTTGAGATGAAGTGTATAAAAATAGTTAAGTTTTATATTTTGATATATATCCTTCAGCCTAAGGATACTGAGTTCATTTATTAATCCTAATAGTTTTTAGAAGATTCCTTAGGATTTTCTGTAAAGAAAATCTAGTTGAAATTCTTCCCTTATAATTTGGGTGACTTTTATTTCTTTTCTTGCATAATGTCCTAAATAGAACCTCCAGTACAATATTGAATGGAAGTGAAAGCAAACATTCTTATCTTGTTCCTGAACAAGGGGGAAAATCATTCAGTCTTTTATCAATTATGGTATTAGCTATGGTGGTGTTTTGTTTCTTTGGTTTGTTTGTTTTAATACATTTTTGGGGGGTTCCTGTTGTGGCACAGTGGAAATGAATCCAACTAGGAACCATGAGGTCACAGGTTTGATCCCTGGCCTTGCTCATTGGGTTAAGGATCCAGTGTTTCCATGAGCTGTGGTGTAGGTCATAGATGCAGCTCGGATCTGGTGTTGCTGTTGCTGTGGTGTAAGCCAGTGGCTGTTGCTCCCATTCAACCCCTAGTCTGGGAAACTACATATGCCAGAGGTGCAGCCCTAAAAAATAAGAGCCAAAAAAAAAAATAGATTTCTTCATCAGTTTCAAGAATTTCCCTTTAATCTCTAGTTCTTGAGTGTTTTTATCATGAAAGTGTGTTGGGTTTTGTCAGATGCTTTTTGTACTTCTCGAGATGATCATTAATTTTTGTTTTTTATTCTATAGCTATGATACATCAATTAGTTGAGTTTCAGATTTTGAGCCAACCTTGCATTCCTGAACTAATGCCACTTGGTCATGTCTTACTATTTTATTATATGTTGCTGGATTCAGTTTCCTAATATGTTTTATTGTGATAAAATATGCATAACATGTAATCCTACATTTAAACCATTCTGTAAGCTATTGCTATTTGTATAAATATATTTCTATCCTTTTATTTTCAGTCAGTTTACACTTTTAACATAAAATGTGTCTCATAGCTAGAGTATGTATTTTAATCTGGTTTTAAAATCTCTATCTTTTGTTATATTGTTTAATACAATCACATTTAATTTTATAGAATTGGATTTATGCCAATTTAATCTTTGTTTTCTATATGTCTTGTGTCTTTTATTTGGTTCCTATATTCTTCTTTTGTATTTTCTTTTGTATTAAGTGAATGGTTTCTAATGTGGAATTTTAGTTTTGCTAATGGTTCTCATATTTTTTGAGGTTTTATTTTTTTACTGGTTATCTAGGCTTTACTATATATGTTTCAGCTTAACAGATTTGGCGTCAGAGTTATACTAGCTTGATTTCAGGGATATGTAGATGTGTTCTTCCAGTATATCTTTCTATTCCCTTTCCCCACTTCTTTTTTTTTTTTTGTCTTTTTGCTATTTCTTTGGGCCGCTCTCGCAGCATATGGAGGTTCCCAGGCTAGGAGTCGAATTGGAGCTGTAGCCACCGGCCTACACCAGAGCCACAGTAACGCGGGATCTGAGCCGCGTCTGCAACCTACACCACAGCTCATGGCAACACTGGATCATTGACCCACTGAGCAAGGGCAGGGACCGAACCCGCAACCTCATGGTTCCTAGTCGGATTCGTTAACCACTGCGCCACGACGGGAACTCCCTTTTCCCCACTTTTAATACTATTATTATTATTATACATATATATCTCAATACAAACCCATCAAAACATTGTTTAATTATTAATTTAACATCTCTAGTCATTTCCTTAGGCAATTAAAGCTTTGTTACCATTCGTCTTATTTGTGCTACTATTGACAAGTGTACTCCACCTGATGCCTTACTATACACTATAGGCCCAATATTATATTATATACAATATATTTCATACCATTGCTTTTGAAAATCAATTGTGGAAGTAGAAGAAAAAATATGCTATTTTTAAACAATTACATAATTGCTTTTACTGCTGCTCTTTGTTTTTTTTAATGTGGACTCATATTATCATATGGTGTCACTTGCTTTCAATGTGAAGAACTTTAAATATTTCTTATAAAGCAGAACTGCTAGTAACAAAATTTCTATTTTTGTTTATTTAGCAAAGTCTTTATTTCACCTTTATTTTTGAAATATAGCATTGCTGAACAAAGATTTCTATTCAGTTGTTTTTTTTTTTGGGAACACTTTGAATATATTATCCCCATGCCTTCTGGTCTCATTTATTTCTGTAAGAAGTCAGCTGTTAATCTTATTGAGATTTGCCTATCAGTGAAGGTCATTTTTCTCTTGCTACCTTCAAGATTTTCTCCATGGTTTTGATTTTTAGCATTTTTATATGATGTATCACTCTGTGGATCTCTTTGCATTTAATCCTACTTAGAATTCATTGAGCTTCCATATGTATAGATAATTGTTTCTCAATTTAGGAAGTTTCACTAATTATCTATGAATATTTCTTTTTCTTATCTTTCTGATACAACAATTACATTTATACTTTTGTATTTTATGATGTCCCACATTTTTCTCTGGTTCTATTTTTTTCTCATTCTTTTTTATTTCTATTCATAAATAAAATGAATGTTATGTTCTGTTATTCTGTGCATAATCTCTATCCATTTATATTCAGATTCAATAACTTTTTTTATTCTTCTTGTTCAAATCTACTATGAAGCCCCTTTAGTAATTTTTTTTAATTTCAGAATTAAAAATTCTTTTTTCTATTTCAGAATTTCCATTTTGTCCTTTTTTATAATTTCTTTGTCATACCTTCATTAACTTATTATATTTTCCTTTAGTTTGTAAACATTTATAATGTCTACTTAACAATCTTTTACTATTCAACCATATACCTGTTCACCTTCCCAGGCAGTTTCTATTGCCTGCTCCCCAAACCCCCAATGTATGGATTACACTTTCCTGTTTGTTTGAAGACTTCATAATTTTTTTTTTTTTTTTTTTTAGAAACTGGGCATTTTGGATACTGTATTGTAGCAACTCTGGATACTGGTCATCATTCCAGTCTTGTTACTGGTATTTGCATGCTTGTGTCATGACTGGCTGCATTTATTTTAGTCACTTCTATCCTCACTCCCTTCTTAACCACATTAAGCCTCTGATATTGTTCTTCAATAAGGTGCAGCTTTGGGTATGCTCATATCACTGTTGAATGACAGTGATACTTGTAGGGTTCTCTTTCATTCTCTCTTTCTGCACTCAGCTAATTACCCATTGATTGCCCTATTATTTTCAACATGACCTTAAGACATAAATTTATACACAAATTAATCCAACCAAATAGTGGCTCCGTTGAGGGAATAGTTTCTGAGGCTATTGCTTATATTGCTTCATAATCCTCCCAGCTATATTATTCCTTGGGTTCTCCCTTGCAAATTAACTTGCTTACAGTCTTTCTATATATCTGATAAAGGGTATATCTTCAAAAGATCAATAATCTCCTTCAAATTACCTTTAAATACAATCTCCATTGTTTCTGAGAGTAACTTTTTGAATAAAAACTTCTCCACACTTTATTGACGATGAGGTCAGTTCCTTTGGGAAGAGCAAGGAGGTATTTGTTTCCTGGCCTGTTTCTCTATAGGCAAAATCTCTGCGTCCAGCTCTCAGGCTAGAGGTAAGAAGAAGGGCAGGTTTTTTTGTTTTTGTTTTTCTCCCATCTGAGTGATACTTAGAGCTGAGCACATAGTAGAGGATAGAAAATGGCAGTCTGTTATCCTCTTTGCTTACCTCCCTTAGCCTGAATCACAGCAGGAAGAAGGGCTATAAGGGCCTTAATGTACCACATCCAGATAGAACCAGCCTTTCATGACTGGGGATTGAGTGGTAAGAAGGATCCCAAACATAATGGTGGCACTCACCCCAGAACTTAGCCTCAAAATAAGCAACTGGGAGCAGGATGAGAAGTGCTGAAATCATGTTCCTCCCAGAAAGTGAGTCTTCCATTTGTGAGTTATAGGGAGAAGGAGATGTATGTCTTTGTAGCAGTCCATCTATCCATCTATCTACTTATATTTTTATTGAATTGTAGTTGATGTAAAATATAAATTTAAGGTGAATAACATAGTGAGTCACAATTTCTGAAGATGATATTCCATTTGTATTTATTATAAGTTATTGACTATCCCCTGTGTTGTACAATATATCCTTGCAGTTTGTTTATTTTATATATAATAATTTGTATGTCTTAATCCCTGACTCCTATATTCCCCCATCTCTCTTTCCTCTTCTCAGTGGTAACAACTAATTATCTATATCAGTGAATATTTCTTTTACTATATTCAATAGTTTTACTTTATAAATTCCACATATCAGTGATATCTTAGGGTATTTGTCTTTCTCTGTATTACTTACATCACTTAGTGTAATACCCTCCAAGTCCATCAATGTTGTTGCAAATGGCAAAATTTCATTTTATTTTTATGTCTTAGTGTTCCATGGTGTGTGTGCATATGTATCAAAAAATCTTTACATGTTCACCTGTTGATGGACACTTAGATTGCTTCCATATCTTGGATATTATAAATAATGCTGCTATGAACATTGGGGTTCCTGTATCTTTCTTAATTAATATTTTTGTTTTTTTCAGATATATACCTAGGAGTGGAATTTCTTCATAATATAGTAGTTCTATTTTTAGTTTTTTGAGAAAATTCTGTACTGTTTTCCATAGTGGCTGCACAAGTTTACACTCCCACCAATAGTTTAGAAGGTTCTCTTTTCTCCACATCTCCATACTTGCCAACATTTGTTATTTGTGATTTTTTTTATGATACCCTTTCTAACAGGTTTGGGGTAATATCTCAGAGTGGTTTTAATTTGTTTTTCTCTGATGATTATGATATTGAGTATCTCCTCACATACCTGTTGACAATCTGTGTCTTCTTTATTAAAATGTTTGGTCAGTTCTGCCAGTTTTGTAATCAGGTTGTTTCTTTATTTGGTATTGTGATGAAGAGTTGTTTATGTATTTTTGAATATCAACCCCTTATTGGTCATATCCTTTACAAATATTTTCTCCGATCAAGTATATTGTCTTTTTTATTTCTCTCTTTTTTTTATTCAATTGTTTCCTCTGCTATGCAAAACATTTTAAGTTTAATTTAGCCCCACTTTTTTTTCCCTTTGTTTTAGGATATCTAAATAATATTGCTATGATTTATGTCAAAGAATAGTCTGCCTATGTTTTTCTCCAAGAGTTTTATGGTTTCTATGCTTACATTTATATCTTTAATACATTTTGTCTTTATTTTTGTATGTGGTGTTAGAGAATGTTATAATTCCATTCTTTTATAGGTACCTGAACTGTCAGCTTCCCCTTCACTACTTATTGAAGTTATTGTCTTCAAGTGATGGCCAACATACTTTTTTGATAATTATAGTTTTGTAATAGAATCTGAAGACTGATTACTCCAGCTCTATTATTCTTTCTCAAGGTTGTAGTGGCTATTTGGGTATTTTATATTGCCATAAAAATTTAAAATTATTTGCTCTAATTCTGTAAAAAATGTTATTTTTATGGGGATTGCATTGAATCTAAAGATTGCCTTAGTATGGCCATTTTCACAATATTAACTCTTTTAATCCAAGAACATGGTACATCTTTCCAGCTGTTTGTGTCATCTTTACTTTCTTTTATGAATATCTCAGAGTATTCTGATTACAGTTCTTTTATTTCTCTAGGTAGGTTTATTCTTAAATATTTTATTCTATTTGATGCAATTGCAAAGAAAATTCTTGCCTTAATTTCTCTTTACTGAAGTTCATTGTTAGTGTATAGAAGTGAAACAAATTTCTGTATGTTAATTTTGTATCCTGCAACTTTCCTGAAATCATTGATGAGCTCTAGCAGACTTTTAGTGGTGCCTTTAAAATTTTCTGTGTATAATATCATCTCATCTTCCTACAGTGACAATTTTACTTCTTTTCTAATTTGTACCTATTTTTTTTCTCATCTGATTGCTATGGCTAAACTTCCAAAACAATGTTGAATAAAAGTGGTAAGAGTGGGCAGCCTTATCTTTTTCCTAATCTTGAAGGAAATATTTTTATCTTTTCACTGTTGAGTATGATAGCTATGGACTTGTCATGCATGGCCAAGATATAATCCCTCTATGCCCACTTTCTCAAGAGTTTTTTTATTTTATCATAAATGGATGTTGAATTTTGTCCAGAGCTTTTTCTTCATCTGTTGAGACGATCAAATAGTTTTTATTCTTCAATTTGTCAGTATGATGTATTATATTGATTCAAGATACTAAAAAAACAAAAACATAAACCTTGTATCTCTGGGATAAATCCCACTTGTTCATGTATAATGCTTTCAAAATATCCTTTGATTTAGTTTGCTAATATTTTGTTTAAGATTTTCTATCTGTGTTCCTTAGTAGCATTGGCCTGTAATTCTTTTTCTGTGGTTTGTCTGGTTTTGGTATCAGGTAATGCTGGCATTTTAGAATGAGTTTAGAAGCATTCTTCCTTCTACAATATTTTTGAAATAGTTTGAAAACAATTAGTGTCAACTCTTCTCTAAATGTTTGATAGAATTTACCTGTGAAACTATCTATTCCAGGACTTTTGTTTGCTGCAAGTTTGTCCATAGCAGTCTTGGTTCAAATACTACCAACTTATTTTTCTTACTGAATTTTTATAGGTTTTCTTTAATAGATATTTATTCATCCACTGTTTGCCTTTAGGGTTACTTACAGAGACTTCCCATGTTTATATCATTTTTATAATTTACACCAGTTTAACAGGGGAGTGGGTCTGCAGAACTCATGCTGTCATGTCAGAAGTCAGCATCCTGTTGTTTTAAACCATTAAGTTTTGAGGAGTTCCCTGGTAGCCTAGTGGTAAACGATCTGGTATTGGCACTGCTATGGCGTGGGTTTGATCCCTGGCCTGGGAACTTCCACTTGCTGTGGGCACAGCCAAAAAATATTGCCAAAAACGGAGTTCCCATCGTGGCACAGGGGAAACAAATCCAACTAGGATCCATGAGGTTGTGGCTTCAATCCCTGGTCTCTCTCAGCAGGTAAAGGTTCTGGCATTTCCATAAGCTTGGTGTATGTCACAGACATGGCTTGAATCTGGCATTGCTGTGACTATGGCTGTGGTTTAGGCTGGTGGCTACAACTCTGATTAGACCCCTAGCCTGGAATCCTCCATATGCTGCAGGTGAGGCCCTAAAAAGACAATAAATAAATAAATAAATAAATAAATAAATAAAGTTTTGAGGTGGTTTATAGAGACTCTGATAGATATTAAACATGGGGAAGTTAAAAGGTTTGAGGAGTAGCTTGGTGATTTAGGTACCGCAGGCTGGAGTGAGATTATAGAAAGTGGGTGAGTTTTGATATCCAAAGCAATTGGGTTATGATATGTGGGTGAATCATAGTTTTTTTTTTTCTTTCTGGGAAGAAATACTCGATTTGTAGCATAGATTTTAAAGAATTGAGGGTTTTTTGTTTTTTACTATTCTTTTGAATATTTCTATTCTCAGTTGCATAGTTCCACTAGGAAGGAAAGTGGACAAGGTATCTGACTGAGGTGTTTTATCTGACTAGGGAATGAGTATTGAAGAGTTTATAAAACTCAATGACTTAATTTATGGGAGTCATAGCAGTATTCCCAATTATGTGATTTTTCTTCAAAGGATGCAAAATAATTTGTTATTTCTTGATTGGGCCTTCTCCAAGCAGCTATAATGTAAACATATGACTAAGTAATTTTAAGATACTGATTTTAAATTTGACTTAAATCTTGAAGATTTGGATATACTTCTGAAATAAAAATGGGTATTTATTAATAGGAAGGAAGTTGAAGAATAATTGTACTCAAGGCTCTGATGAGGTCAAAATCTATAAGAGGAGTTCTCCTGTGATATAGAAGGTTAAGAATCTGGCATTGTCACTGCAGCAGCTTGGGTTGCTGCTGTGGTACAGGTTCATTGAATGGCCTGGGACCTTCCACAGGCCACAGGTGCAGGCCACAGGGGAAAAAAAGCTATAGGAGAAGAATATGAACAAGTGATCTGAGATAAGAGGAGGCTGGATCACAAAAATGTGTAGGTGAGAGAGTGAGAATGAATTCATTGGGAAGGTGAAGGTCAAAGAATTGAGAATTTTTTTATTGTTATTTCCCCAATACATTTTTTTTCTACTGTACACCATGGTGACCCAGTTACACATACATGTATATTCTTTTTTCTCCCATTATCATGCTCCATCATAAGTGACTAGACATAGTTCTCAGTGCTACACAGCAGGATCTCATTGCTAATCCATTCCAAAAGCAATAGTTTGCATCTATTATCCCTAAGCTCCCAATCCATCCCACTCCTTCCCCCTCCCCCTCGGCAACCACAAGTCTATTCTCCAAGTCCATGATTTTCTTTTCTGTGGAAAGGTTCATTTGTGCTGGATATTAGATTCTAGATATAAGTGATATCATATGGTATTTGTCTTTCTCTTTCTGACTTTCTTCACTTACTATGAGAGTCTCTGGTTCCATCCAAGTTGCTGCAAATGGCATTATTTTTTTTTTTTATGTCTGAGTAGTATTCCATTGTATATATATAACCACATCTTCCTAATCCAATCATGTTTATGGACGTTTGGGTTGTTTCTGTGTCTTGGCTATTGTGAATAGTGCTGCAGTGAACATGTGGGTGCATGTGTCTTTTTTAAGGAAAGTTTTTTTTTATTTATTTTAAGTGTAATGTACACTGAAACTTTTAACATGGTGGCTAAAATTGGAGTCCCCATGATCCAGTACCCTCAGGATCTACTTATGTGTGTAGTCTTGCATTTCCAGCTAGTGTGGGTTAGCTAGATTTTGCATTTCCTTCAGTATAGTCCTGTTCTTCTTTTTTTTCAATCTCAGCACATTTCTTGCTGGGTTACATAATGACTGAATCTAGTTATTAGCCTAGTAGCCAGGAATGGTATAGAGACAGATCCTGAGTGGGGCATATGCTTCCTTGCTGAGGAGAAATGTCTAAGAGGAGAAGGCACTACCCTTGAAAGAAGGTAGTGGGCTAGTTCTCCCAGTTCAGAGGGTTCAGGAAAATATGAGGATTCAAGACTTTCCAGTCTCTCCACCTAGATGTCTTTCTCTAATATCTCAAGGTCCTAATCCATTGCCTTGTCCTTGGTACAGCATATGATCTGGTATAAGAATCCAACTTTCTCTGGAATTCTGCTACTCTTATCACTAAGTTACAGGCCTGATCTCTAGCCTTCTGTGCCCTTCAGCTACTGGAGATGAGTACCTTAACATGCTTCCAAAGAGGTTGTCTTCTTTCACAGTAAACTTTTAATTAAAAATAATAAACTTCAACACTTCATTATTTTGTTGTGGACATTGATTACTCCCAGATAAGCCAATCAACTCCATTTTCCTTATGTTTACCATTTTTTTCTCTATTTCCCCAATATTTGACCTGTTATTCTTACTAGTACAATTCTCTCTGCCATTATGTCATCTCTGTTTTTCCCTTGAGAAGGCTATATCCATGACATTGCTACCTAGTGCCAGAGCCTGTGTGTGCTCTACCTTTAGCAGTGGGTGTTAGTCCAAAATCCCATCTTAGCATCTGCTCTGTTGGATTCCTCCTGGAACTGGCTCTTGAACATAAGGGTTTGTGGGAAGCTGACTGAGATGGGAACTGATATAGAGAAAATGTGGCAGTGGATGCTCTCAGGATCAACCTCTGTAGGGGGAAGAAGGAGAAAGATTTGGGTAGAGGAGAAGTTGGGCTACAAACAAATTTCTTGGGAATTCTGAGATAGGGCCGAGATAGCCCTTCAGAATTGTCCGTGTTTGGTATAAGGCCAGTATTGATACTCCTATGTAGACCTATGATTTCTGACAGCATGAACTTAAGCAAATCAGCTCTCTTTGGATGAGGGCAATTCATAAAGAAGACTGATAGAGAGGGCTCTCAGCTGGATATGGTCCAAGAAAATAGGAAAATAAATCCTTCATTCCTGAAGAAAGATCTCAATAGCACATTAGTTCATTCGCTAGGCACTTCTTAGTTACTCATCCAAACTGAGGATATAACATGGTTCAGAGGAGGATATTAGAAGAGGATCACTTAGGAAGCGGTGGGTGTTTGTCTCCACCTACTTCTTCCCTTACTCCTCCCTATGCACATGCTGTTTTTCCTACCACTTTCCTAAGGATAATTTTCTTTCACTTAAAACCTAGTAGATGGAGCTTTAATTGAACAACTTAGAGAATTTGATGTGTATTTCCTGGAGCTTGGAGGATACGTTAAACTGGTGTCTGACTCATACTGGCTAGCTGCTGTCTGCCAAGCATAAAGCAGTCAGTGACTTAGGGTTAGCATGGCAATACATTCAATCTACATAACCCAGTTTCCAACCAGAAGCTGTTTCTCAAAAAATGAAGAGTTATTTTCAGGATATGACATAGCATTTCTCCCAAACACTAAAAGTCTACAGTTATTTACCTGTAGAAATCCCCCCCAAAAGACTCCTTACAATGCCCTATCTGCCACAGATACCCCATAGACCATTTAATATGATGCATCAGACAACCCAACTATCAGAGTAGATTACACTGGAGCCTGGAATGATAGCAACACCATCTCTTGTTCTCGGTCCACTCAAAACTGGCAGCCTTTTAGATTACTGGACAGATGAGTAGAATTAGTCTGCCAAATAAAGTATGTATTTCCTTAAAATTTCAGAAAAGCCCATCAGATGTCATGCTTCTTCCTTAGCAGGACAAAGAGCAACCTATTCATCATTGTTGAAAGACCACACCAAGTAATCACCAGGACACTGAGATTTGCAAACCCCTGAATCTTTGGATTTATTCCAGACCCTCTGGTATGCATATGTCTTACAAAATTGCTACCTTGTTTTTGCTGGGTGCTATCAGTAGAGTGTCATCAGTGTAATACACAAATATAATGTCCTGTGAATGGAGAGGTGATTAAGATCCCTATAGGCTAGATTATGATATAGGGCTGAAGAAATGATGTAGCCCTGAAGTAAAAAAATAAATGTGTATAAATGTGTATCAATGGTCATGCCAGTTGAATGCAAACTACTTCTAATATTCTTTACCAGAGGTATATTTTTTAAAGGAGTTTCCATTGTGGCACAGCAGAAATAAATCTGACTAGTATCCATGAGGATGTGGGTTTGATCTCTGGTCTTGCTCAGTGGGTTAAGGATCTAGAGTTGCCGTGAGCTCTGGTGTAGGTCACAAACATGGCTCTGAAATGGTATAGCTGTGGCTGTGGTGTAGACCGACAGCTAAAGCTCTGCTTCGACCCCTACCCTGGAAAATTCCATATGCTGCAGGTGTGGCCCTAAGAAGCAATAAATAAATAAATTAGTCACTAAACTAGGTGTCAAAAGACATATTGATTTGGAGTTCCCGTTGTGGCGTAGCAGAAACAAATCTGACTAGGAAGCATGAGGTGGTGGGTTCAATTCCTGGTCT
Source organism: Phacochoerus africanus (assembly GCF_016906955.1). Lineage (NCBI taxonomy): Eukaryota > Metazoa > Chordata > Mammalia > Artiodactyla > Suidae > Phacochoerus > Phacochoerus africanus. The sequence goes on along the minus strand of NC_062547.1, from coordinate 99,546,126 downwards.
CTCTCAGTGGGTTAAGGATCCAGCATTGCTATGAGCTGTGGTTTAGCTTGCAGATGCGGGTTGGATCTGGCATTGCTGTGGCTGTGGTGTAGGCCATCAGCTGTAGCTCCGATTAGACCCCTAGCCTGGGAACCTCCATATGCTGCAGGTGCAGCCCTAGAAAGCATAAAGACAAAAAAAAAAGATATTTTGATTTGCTTCAGTAATAAAGTCATGCTTGAATACCAGCTGCAGGAGTTCCTGCTGTGGTGCAATGGGATCCGTGGCATTTCTGGAGGGCTAGGACACAGGTCATGTCCCTGGCCTGGCACAGTAGGTTAAGGATCCAGCATTGTTGCAGCTGTGGCATAGGTCACAACTGCAGTTTGGTTTTCATCCCTGGGAACTCCACAGGCTGCGGGGTGGCCAAAAAATAAATAAATAAAACAAAAAAAGATAATGGATAAACAACTGTAACTGGAGTCAATAACTGATTAAATATACAAAATAATGCACTGTAATTCCCTAAATCTCACTTTACATGCACCAGCCAAGCAGGTAAGTTGATGGATGATATGATAAGAATCACCATTTTGGCAACTTCAGTTCTTTGGTGATAGCACTGATCTTTGCAATCCCTCTAGGAATGTATTATGTTCACTCTGTTGGTAGGTAGAAGCAATTCTAGCAACTTTCACTTAGCCTTTACCATTATAATAGCACAATCTCTGTAGGTCAGGGAACTGATATGGGATGATGCCTGTTGCCAAATTTCTCAGTTCTAATTGTGCATTCTGGAAATGGGGAAACAACCTTAGTTGGAGTTGAGAGATGCTGGGCGAACCTGAGCATTGTAAGTTTAGGAATTAGTGTCAATTTAGAGGCAGTGTTCAGAAATCCCTGAAAATTCTTTTTATTTCCTCTTCCATGAAGCACACCAATGCTTGTAAATGACATCATATGCCTAAGAGAAAATTCGAAGCAAAAATGAATAGTGTAAAAATTTGGCTGTGGGGCAGTATCTTCCTCATGTCTACTTGGCCTCCTTAATTCAAGAGGATTATTGGAATTGGTAAATGGGTTATGATTCTCTCATGTTGTGATTAAAGCCAGAGTCATCTTCATCAGAGCTCAGGCTTTTCCATTTGGACAAAACAAGTATGATTTGAGTAAGCTACCAATGTAGTTCAGTTTTAGGGATAGTCAACACCAAAGATCTCCAACTATATTTGGCTCTACTTCTCATTCTGGTGATTACATTTGCCTTGTGTTTTCCTATTTATTTATTTATTTATTTATTCATTCATTCATTCATTCATTCATTCCCTCTGTACAGCAAGGGGATCAAGTTATCCTTACATGTATACATTTCTTTCCCCCCACCCTTTGTTCTGTTGCAACATGAGTATCTAGACATAGTTCTCAATGCTACTCAGCAGGATCTCCTTGTAAATCTATTCTGAGTTGTGTCAGATAACCCCAAGAACCCAATCCCTCCCACTCCCTCCCCCTCCCATCAGGCAGCCACAAGTCTCTTCTCCAAGTCCATGATTTTCTTTTCTAAGGAGATGTTCATTTGTGCTGGATATTAGATTCCAGTTATAAGTGATATCATATGGTATTTGTCTTTGTCTTTCTGACTCATTTCACTCAGTGTGAGATTCTCTAGCTCCATCCATGTTGCTGCAAATGGCATTATGTCATTCTTTTTTATGGCTGAGTAGTATTCCATTGTGTATATATACCACTTCTTCCTAATCCAATCATCTGTCAATGGACATTTGGGTTGTTTCCATGTCCTGACTATTGTGAATAGGGCTGCAATGAACATGCGGGTGCATGTGTCTCTTTTAAGTAGAGTTTTGTCCGGATAGATGCCCAAGAGTGGGATTGCGGGGTCATATGGAAGTTCTATGTATAGATTTCTAAGGTATCTCCAAACTCTTCTCCATAGTGGTTGTACCAGTTTACATTCCCGCCAACAGTGTAGGAGGGTTCCTTTTTCTCCACAGCCCCTCCAGTACTTGTTATTTGTGGACTTACTACTGATGGCCTATTCTGACTGGTGTGAGGTGATATCTCATGGTAGTTTTGATTTGCGTTTCTTTTATGATCAGCAATGTTGAGCATTTTTTCATGTGTTTGCTGGCCATCTGTATATCTTCCTTGGAGAAATGTCTATTCAGGTCTTTTGTCCATTTTTCCATTGATTGACTTTTTTGCTGTTGAGTTGTATAAGTTGCTTATATATTCTAGAGATTAAACCCTTGTCCATTGCATCATTTGAAACTATTTTCTCCCATTCTGTAAGTTGTCTTTTTGTTTTCTTTTTGGTTTCCTTTGTTGTGCAAAAGCTTTTCAGTTTGATGAGGTCCCATGGGTTTATTTTTGCTCTAATTTCTACTGCTTTGGGAGACTGACCTGAGAAAATATTCATGATGTTGATGTCAGAGAGTGTTTTGCCTATGTTCTCTTCTAGGAGTTTGATGGTGTCCTGTCGTATATTGAAGTCTTTCAGCCATTTGGAATGTATTTTTGTGCATGATGTGAGGGTGTGTTCTAGTTTCATTGCTTTGCATGCAGCTGTCCAGGTTTCCCAGCAATGCTTGCTGAATAGACTTTCTTTTTCCCATTTTATGTTCTTGCCTCCCTTGTCAAAGATTAATTGACCATAGGTGTCAGGGTTTATTTCCGGATTCTCTATTCTGTTCCATTGGTCTGTCTGTCTGTTTTGATACCAGTACCACACTGTTTTGATGACTGTGGCTTTGTAGTATTTCTTGAAGTCTGGGAGAGTGATGCCTCCTGCTTGGTTTTTGTTTCTCAGGATTGCTTTGGCGATTCTGGGTCTTTTGTTGTTCCATATAAATGTTTGGATTGTTTGTTCTAGTTCTGTGAAAAATGTCCTGGGTAATTTGATAGCGATTGCATTGAATCTGTAGATTGCTTTGGGTAGTACGGCCATTTTTACAATATTGATTTTTCCAATCCAGGAACATGGAATATATTTCCATTTCTTTACATCTTCTTTGATTTCTTTGATTAAGTTTTATAGTTCTCGGCATATAAGTCCTTTACCTCCTTGGTCAGGTGTATTCCGAGGTATTTGATTTTGTGAGGTGCAATTTTAAAAGGTATTTTATTTTTGTATTCCTTTTCTAATATGTCATTGCTGGTATACAGAAATGTGACTGACTTCTGAATATTAATCTTATAGCCTGCTACTTTGTTGAATTTGTTAATCAGTTCAATAGTTTTGGGGTTGAGTCCTTAGGGTTTTCTATGTATAGTATCATGTCATCTGCATACAGTGACAGTTTTATCTCTTCTCTTCCTATATGGATGCCTTTTATTTCTTTTGTTTGTCTAATTGCTGTGGCTAGGACTTCCAAAACTATGTTGAAGAGCAGTGGTGAGAGTGGGCATCCCTGTCTTGTTCCAGATTGGAGTGAGAAGGCTTTCAGTTTTTCTCCATTGAGTATTATATTTGCTGTGGGTTTATCATACATGGCTTTGATTCTATTCAGGAATGTTCCCTCTATACCCACTTTGGTGAGGGTCTTGATCATGAATGGATGTTGGACTTTGTCCAATGCTTTTTCTGCGTCTATTGAGATGATCATATGATTTTTGACTTTTCTTTTTTTAATGTGGTGTATGACGTTGATTGATTTGCGTATGTTGAACCATCCTTGTGAACTTGGGATGAACCCAACCTGGTCATGGTGTATGATTTTTTTTTGATATGTTGTTGGATTCAGTTGGCTAAGATTTTGTTGAGAATTTTTGCATCTATGTTCATCAAAGATATTGGCCAATAGTTTTCTTTTTTGGTGGTATCTCTGTTTTTGGAATGAGGGTGATGGTGGCATCATAGAATGTCTTTGGGAGTATTCCTTCTTCTTCAACCTTTTGAAAGAGTTTAAGGAGGATGGGCACCAGATCCTCTTTATGTGTTTGATAGAATTCGCCTGTGAAGCCATCTGGTCCTGGACTTTTATTTGTAGGGAGTGTTTTTATGACCTCTTCAATTTCATTTCTAGTGATTGGTCTGTTTAGTTGGTCTGTTTCTTCTTGATTCAGTTTTGGCAGGCTGTTAGATTCTAGAAAATTGTCCATTTCTTCCAGATTGTCAAACTTGTTGCTGTATAGTTGTTCATAGTATTCTCTTATGGTTTTTTGTATTTCTGCAGTATCTGTTGTGATTTCTCCTTTTTCATTTATAATTTTGGTTATATTGAGTTCTTTCTCTCCTCTTTTTAGTGAGTCTGGCCAGGGGTTTGTCAATTTTGTTTACCTTTTCAAAGAACCAGCTCTTAGTTTTATTAATTTTCTCTATTGTTTTTTGAATCTCTATTTTATTGATTTCTTCTTTGATCTTTATAATTTCCTTCCTTCTGCTGATGTTAGGTCTTTTTTGTTCTTTTTCTAATTCGTTTAGGTGGAGGGTTAAGTTGTCAATTTGGGATCTTTCTTCTTTTTTGAGAAAGGCCTGTATCACTATAAATTTCCCTCTGAGCACTGCTTTTGCAGCATCCCATAGATTTTGAGAGGTTGTGTCTTCATTATCATTTGTTTCAATGTATTTTTTAATTTCCTTCTTGATTTCCTCATTGATCCATTGGTTTTTTAGTAGCGTGTTGTTTAGTCTCCATGTAGTAGGTTTTTTCTCATTTCTTTTCCTGTGGTTGATTTCTAATTTCATGGCATTGTGATCAGAGAAGATACTTGAGATAATTTCTATGCTCCTAAATTTATTGAGGTTAGCTTTGTGTCCCAATATGTGGTTGATTCTTGAGAATGTTTGATGTGCATTTGAGAAGAATGTGTATTCTTCTTTTTTTGGATGTAGTGTCCTGAAGATATCAATGAAGTCTAACTTTTCTATTGTTTCCTTTAGGTTCTCTGTTGCTTTATTGGTTTTCTGTCTAGAGGATCTGTCCATTGATGTGAGGGGGGTATTAAGGTCTCCTACTATGATTGTATTCTCATCCATATCTCCCTTTATGTCTGTTAATATTTGTTGTATGTATCTGGGTGCTCCTGTATTTGGGGCATATATGTTGACGATAGTAACATCCTCTCCTTGGATGGATCCTTTAATCATTAAGTAGTGTCCTTTGTCTTTCTTTATGTCTTTTGTTTTAAAGTCTATTTTGTCTGATATGAGCGTTGCTTGCAACTCCTGCTTTTCTGTCATGTCTACTGGCGTGAAATATTTTTCCCCACCCCTTCACTTTCAATCTATGTGTATCCTTTGTCCTAAGGTGAGTTTCTTGTAGGCAGCATATTGAAGGTTTTTGCCTTTTTATCCACTCAGCCACTCTGTGTCTTTTGATTGGAGCTTTCAGTCCATTGACATTTAAGGTGATAATTGATAGATGATTATTTATTGCCATTTTCAACCTCGTGTTCCAGTTGATTCTATGGTTCTCCAGTCTTCCTTTCTTTTTTTGGTTGGATGGTCTCTGGTTATTATCTATTTGAGTGTTTTTTTTCTTTTTTCATTTTTTGCAAATGTCATGTTTGGTTTTGGCTTGTGGTTGCCCTGTTTTTTAAGTATGCTAACCCCTTCCTATAATTGTGTGTTTTAGCCTGATGGTCCTGTAGGTTCAAACACTTCATTACTATATTAAAATTAAGAAGAGAAACAAACAAAGAAGCAAGCAAAAAAGGGTCTGTTTATTTCCTAACATCCCTGGCCCACATTTTATGATTTTGATGACTCTTTATTTTTTTTTTTAATTTTATTTTGTTTGAAGCATGTTCATGATTAAATGTGTATGCTGGCTTATTTGAGTGACTGCTCTGTGATTGGGGTTTCCTCAATCCTCATTCTTCCTCCTCTTCTTCTTTTTTTTTTTTTTTTCTTTTTCCTCCCTTTCTTTCTTTCTATTCTTTTTGGTTTAGAGAAGCCCTTTCAGTATTTCTTTTAGCCTGGGTTTTGCATTGCTGTATTCTTTTAGCTTTTGTTTGTTGGAAAGAAATTTTTATTTCTCCTTCTATTTTAATGATATTCTTGCTGGATAGAGTATTCTAGGTTGCATATTTTTTCCTTTTAGCACTTTAAATATCTCTTGCCATTCCCTCCTGGCCTGTAGTGTTTCTGTAGAGAAATCAGCTGATAATCTTATGGGGGTTCCTTTGTAGGTAACATTCTACTTTTCTCTTGCTGCCTTTAGGAGCCTCTCTTTATCACTAACTTTTGCCATTTTTATTATAATGTGTCTTGATGTGGGTCTATTTGGGTTCAACTTGTTTGGTGCCCTCTGTGCTTCCTGTATCCTGAACTCAGTATCCTTTAGGTTTGGGAAGTTTCCAGCGATAATTTCTTCAAATATATTTTCCATTCCCTTATCTTTTTCTCCTCCTTCTTGAATTCCTATTATGCATAGATTGGCCTTCTTCATATTATCCCATAGGTCTCTTATATTGCTTTCCAGTTTTTTGATTCGGTTTTCTGTCTGTTGACCGGATTGAGTGATTTCCATTATTCTATCTTCCATATCACTGATTCATTCTTCTGCATTATTCATTCTGGTTTTTACTGCCCTTAGTTCAGTTTGCGTCTCTGCAAATGAATGTTCTAGTTTTTCTTGGCTCCTCCTTATATTTTCTAGTTCCTTTCTGAGGGTATCTGCCTTACTGTCCATATCTTTTCTTAATTCCTTCAGTATTTTCACTATTTCTCTTTTGAACTCCAGGTCTGTCAGACTGCAGAGATCTGTTTCATTGTTGACTGTTTTAGGTGAGTTCTCCTGTTGGTTTAACTGGGGGTGGTTTCTCAGCTTCTTCATCTTGCTTGTTTTTTTTTTTTTCCTAGCAGAGTTGTACTCTCTGTGGCCAGGCAGTGTTTGCCTTGTCACTGCCATGGAATGTTTCCTGACGGCTGGCATTGTTGGTCAGTCTTTTTTGGGCAGGGTGGTTTTTCTGGAGTGTTGGCGGGGCTAACAGGGTCTCTCTGAAGCAAAGGAGGACTTCCTGAGAGCAGACAGGACTGGGAGATCCACACCACGATGGGAGCAGATTTCACTCAGCTGGGCAGAGCTTGCTCTGGTGTTTTTGGGCTGGTGCAGGGGGCTGGCAGTACTGGGCAGCTGTTCCGCAGGAGTGCAGCGCCCCCCAGGGTTGGAGCAGCTATCTGGGTCACTGAGAACCCAAGAGGCTCTTCCCCAGGGCAGCCTGACTCAGAAGAACTGTCTGAGAATGTAGGCAGCACTTTACACACCCTGGCCAACTTATTCTAGCTTTTTCTGGGTTGCAGGGGCTCCTCCAGTGGGCTGGCAGTGCTGAGCAGCTATTCCGCAGGAGTTCAGCACCCCTCGAGGGCTGCAGCGGCTAGCTGGGCCACTGCAAACCCAAGAGGCTCTTTCCCAGAGTAGCCCGACTCAGAAGGACTGTCCGAGAATTAGGCAGATCTTTTCACGGCCTGGCCAAGCTTGTTCTAGCTTTTCTGGGCTGCAGGCCTTTTCCTGGGGGCTGGCTGTGTTTTGTGCTGCTCAGCGGGGGTGTAGCCCCTCCAAAGGGCAAGCAGGTCAGCGCAGGGACAGCCCCTGTGGTGGTAGGCTTCCAGCAATTGTTGAGGCCAGCCCTCCCGGATGGCAGGCATCCCCAGGTCCCTCGTGTTCATAAGGGGTGGCAGGGGGGTGGGGGGGTGGGGGAGGTGGGCAGGATGCAGTGAGAAGCACAACTTTTTGATAGCTAGTGGGCTGGTAAGCTTGCTGTAGTGTGGGGAGTATTCTCTGGGGCCCCACCCCTTCTTCTCTCCCCTCCCCAACACTGGCACAGACCTGGCTCTTCTCCCAGGTTCCCTCTGATGTGGTTTTCCACTTCCTCGCCCTTAGAGTATTGCTCCCTCCCCCTGCAACGCTCTGCTTTCTAGTCTCCCAGGCAGTCTCTGCCCCATCAAACTTGACAGACCAGTTTCTAGACCTCCCAAGCAGTCTCCGCTCCAACCCCACCCCCAGCCCTTTCCCTGGGCCTAACCTCCAGAGCCGAGGTCTTGGTGCCCAGCCCCCACCCAGGCATCTCAATTTTTGGTGACTGTGCCCGTAGTTCAGATGATCTGTTTGGTTCTCACTCTGCTCTCACAATTCCAACTTCCTGCTACACTCTTCTCTGCATCTAGAGATTCCTCTGGCTCAGTTGATCTTTCTGTCGAGTAGGTGACTTTCCAGGGTGCGGGATCCCTTTCTCCTCCTCCGCAGTTCCCTTTCAGGAGTGCCCGTCCATCTCGGATTCCCCTTCTCTCGCTCTCCTCTTTTCTCTTGTTTTAACCAGTAATATCACAAAATTCTTGCTGTTGTTGGAGTTTAGGTTCTTCTGCCAGCGATTGGTTGCTGTTCTGTTCAAGTCGTTTATCCTGTAGATGTGGTTTTTTTTGTTGTGTTTGTGGGAGAGGGCGAGCGTGTCCCCCACTCTTCCGCCATCCTGCCTCCTCCCTCTGCCTTGTGTTTTCTGATTAAATGCTGGCCCTTTCCCCAGCCAACAGCCTATTTGTCTCTGTTGTATTTAGGAAGCTCAGTTTCATTAAAGAGCAGTTGCTATGGTCAGTCCAGGTCTACAGTAGGTAACCAGCCCTGAGATCATCAAGGATGCTTTCACTCCCCCACCAAATGCTTTCTGCATAGTGTTGATGAAGAGATCAGCTCTGGGACTTTTTGAGTGCACATATTTAGACAATTGGTAATCAGGTTTTTCTAATTTAATACTCCAATATCACTGTATTTCCCTTATTTTGTACCAAAGCTATCCTGGTATTCATGTTTATTTAGTATAGACCACATTTGGTTCTTGTTTATAGTTAATAAGTCAAACAAACTTCTCCAATCATTCCCAGCTACCTGGACTAATACAATGAATCCAAATCTTTGTAACATTCGTCATCCAAAAAGAGACTTGCTCATTCATTCAGGGGAAAAAAGTTGCTGCTTCTAGTAAACAAAGTTCAGTAGAATTTAGGTATTTAATGTCTCCAGTTTCACCAAAGTCAGCCTACTTGTCCCAACTCCATTTTCCAGCATCTTACTCCTTCCCAGTGACTGATCAAACTTTAATATTACAGGAACCACAATTTTGGGAATTCAATTTCCATTGTAATTCTATCATCTTCATAATTATATTTTCCATTTGTTTTACAGAAATTTTGGCCCTGTCATCAAAAGAGACAGTGTTTCTGTGGGGGCAGGCATAGAAGCTTTCTGGTCCTTTAACCAGATCTTGAGCTGAGAATTACAAGCTCTGCATTAACATTTCTTCCCCAAGTTCTTCAGGGCCCTTAGAAAAAACCACCCAAGCCAGTAAGGCATATGCCTTAATTTCACTATAACATTTGCTTTCTGATAACTCATTTCTAAGGTCTTATTCCTCTGTAACATTACTGTCCTGTAGACATATGTGAACCACAAATGCAAGCTATATCTGTGTTGTTAAAATGCTCAGTAGCCACATTAAAAATGTAAAAAGGTGAAACAAATTTTAATAATTTAAATAAATATATCCAAAATATTATTTTAGCATGTAGTCAATATAATAAAAATAAAACATTTTTATTTTTTCTGTCTGAAATCTCATGTATCTTTTATAGATGTGGCATATCTCAGTTAGCATTTCAAGTTGGTCAGTAGGTACATGTAGCTAGCGGCTGCTATATTGGACAGCATATATCTAGAACTCCTATTAGCTGTTTCTGTATCAGTTTGATGAAAGAAGTAGAAAGTATGGAGTACGCGTTGTGGTTCAGCAGTTAACGAATCTGACTAGTATCCATGAGGACATGGGTTCTATCGCTGCCCTTGCTCAGTGAGTTAAGTATCCAGCCTTGCAGTGAACTGTGCTGTAGGTCACAAATGTGACTCAGATCCTGTGTTGCTGTTGCTATTGCTGTGGCTGTGTCGCAGGCCTGCAGCTACAGCTCTGATTTTGACCCCTAGCCTGGAAACCTCCATATGCCACAGGTGTGGCCCTAAAAAGACCAAAAAAAGGGTGGGGGGTAGAACAACATCTGTGATATTGAGTAAGAATTTTTTATAAGGACTAGAACAATTATAGAAATTGGAATAGGCATCTCTGCATTACTGTTGTCTCTACATTCGATATTGAGTGTGATGCTATTAGCCATTAGGTGTCAGTCAGACTAGTAGTGGAAAGGAAAACTGGATTATGAAATACTCAGGATAAGGGACACAGTGGATGAGCTAGAACCAACATCATTCTCTCTGTCTCCAACTACTGCAGGAAAAACATGCAAGGGAAGCTGCAGCCCTTGACCACAGACTTGCATGTTCACCTGGCCCTGAACTATAAGAAGCTGGAAGGTGTCTCCCCATGTCATCAAAGTGAGACTGCAGATGGGTGAGTACAAGTGTAAGAGGCTATAGTGCATGACTCATTACACTAATCTTCTGAGTCTGGAAAATATGCTTCTTATAAGATAAACTTGTTATAGACAATCTAGGTATTGAATATTTTCAACAAAGAACATTTTTTTTGGATTTTCCATTATGGCACAATGGGTTAAGAATCTGACTGCAACGGCTCAGTTCACTGCAGAGTGGCAGGTTCAATCCCTAGCTTGGCAAAGTGGGTTAAATGACCTAGCATTGCCAAAGCCGCATCTCCTGGCCTGGGAACTTCCATATGCCAAAGATGTGGCCATAAAAAAAAAAGACAAGAAAAAGAAAAAAAGTCTTGTTAATAACTCTTTGTGTCATTTCCAGTCTATCTTATATATATAAAATGCAAAAATATTTCCTTCCTGAAACTGATGTTTATTACTTTGTTTAGAAGTCATAATGTTTCACAAAATACAGTAACAACAACAAAAACTTGTTCGTCTGGTAAAGATTTGTCAACTATTTTCTGTTGTTATTTTTCCTTAAAAAAGAAAAAGGGTTTTTTGGACAGAATTTATTCCATCAGTCAGTGTCTTTCTCACTTAGCACATAGAGGCCATTTTTATAGCATTTCTTGAGCAATATTATCTTTCATATCAGGCTGATGTGACAAAATAGGTTTCATAACAACTTCTATATATAAACTTAAGTGCTGCTTACTATCATCACTCCAAGGTGTTTTCCACCTGAAATAAAAAGGTATGTTCCAAGCTTGATCATAGAAGGAAAAGACCTATGTTTAGTATCAAAGGAAAACTTAAAACTTGATCTTTCAGATAATCTGAAAGAAACTACAGTTCCACAAGGAATACTTCTCCAGATAAATTTACTTACTGTCAGGATAAATGGTGTATTTGAGGGAAAGGGTAATAGCAGGTGTGAGAGCGGAAACTGTGAGTTTGATTCTGTGTCAGGGATCACCGGGAAGGTCTGCAGTTGGGACACAACAGAGGCAATCAGTTCAAGTTTACAGACGGAGTGGGAAAGAGAAACTCAAAAGAAAAACACTCTAAAAAATTGAGAGTTTCAAGAAAGCCCTGTGCATGACGTTATAAACACATGCTATTCTATTTGGAATAAAAGCCGCATTGCTGACATTCATAGGTGCTTTCTGCTTTGTGGTCCTACACTTTGAACACGTATGTGTTGGCTCATTTCTCTTAGTGTTTTGTTTATGGTCAGCCTAAAGAATCAGATATGAAAACTGATAATTTCATTGAAACTCTCTTACTCTTCTCTGTTTCCTAAGCACCTACCTTGCATTGTATTAGATAGTCTAATCCTTAATATTTCTTTGTTTGAATTTGTTTTTCTTTATTTTAAATAACACTGAACATGAAACTCTGAGATTTTTTTCCATTCTCCTTGAATAAGTTAGAGGGATATGGCTGGAAACATCTGAGAAGAGAAAGATAAGATTTAATTAAGGCTACCAATCAGATTTTATTTACCTGAATAATGGACACTTGGTAAAGATGAGAACTGAATGGTTTAGGCAAAAAGAAGGAATCTGGAGGCTTAATACAGAGGAGACAAAACATACAAGAGAAAATAATTTGAGGAAGAATAGGAAATCCTAATGGAGAATTTAAGTATGTTTTGCTATGTGGTATATGGTGTGATTCTCTTAACTCCTGCCCTGTGGAATCTTAAATAAAATATTTACTTTTTATTGATACATTTTGAAACTGAAATTGCTTTGGGAGCTGTATCCAAGTACCAAGTCTTGAGTCAAGCCAAATTTATTTATTCTAGAACTACCTATCCTCAGCCTATCCTTCCTTTTCTATTACTCATTTTTTAAAAATTTTTAATTTTCTTACATTTTTTAAAGGTTACTTTCTGTTTCAGTTAATGCAAAATATTGGCCATAGTCCCCATGCTGTATAATATATCATTGAGCCAATTTTACTCCCAACAGTTTGTACCTTTTAATCCCTCAGCCCTATATTACCCCTCTCTTCCCTCTCCACCGGTAAGCACAATTTTGTTTTCTATATCTGTAAGTTTGCTTCTTTTATGTTATATTCACTAGTTTCTTGTATTTTTTAGATTCCACCAGTAAAAAATATTGTACAGTATTTCTGTTTCTCTTTTTCTGGTTTGTTTTCCTCAGTATAATGCCCCCAAAGTCCATTCATCTTGCTGAAATGGCAAAAATTCATTCTTTTTATGCCTGAGTAATATTCCATTCTGTGTATATATGGGCATGCATGTTTGTGTGTGTGTGTGTGTGTGTGTAGACACCACAGCTTCTTTATCCATTCATGTGTTAATGGACACTCAGGTTATTTCCATGTCTTGACTATTACTTATTACTACCTTTTAAATTAGCTCTGTTTACTTGTCAAAGTGGTCTAATCAAAGTTTCTTGGACACCTCTCTCATTTCCATGTCTGTATATATTGTGTTCTCTCACCTAGAATGCCCTTCCACATACTTTATTAAGCCTTACCAGCAATTACTATCTGCTAGCATTCATACGAATATTAAAAATAGCAAACTGGTTTTATTTAGCATGCCATCTACATCCAGTTAGTTATATCTTCCTGGCCACTTCTTTGAAATTATTACTGTTGTACTCATGCTGATGGCAGCTTCCCAATACACACCACTATTTGTTCGAAGCTCAAGAGAGAAAAAAAAGATTGTCTTTACATTGTTGACTCTGTATACATACCTGATAGAGCATGATTTCTGAAATCATTTAGATAAAAAACAGTAAGCTTTTATTAATCCATTCTGATTATATCCAAGATATAGATGCACATTAATATTTTTACCTTCTTAATATTTGGATGTTTAAAGCTATGTAGTTCACATATTTCAGACTTTAAAAAAATTTGGCATTAATGACCTACAGTCAATATATTTAATATACTAGAGTATATTAAATGCATATGGCTGATTTAATGATGTGGTAGAATTAACACTACTAGAAAGAACCATAGGGAAATCTAACTTTGGATTGTTAAAAATATAGCTCAACTAGAAAATGGGATTTGTTCCAGACAAAATGGAAAGGGCAAATATTCCTAAAACATTTCCACATTAAAAATTTGGAGTTCCTGTCGTGGCTCAGCAGTAACCTAACTAGTATCCATGAGGATGCAGGTTTGATAACTGGCCTTGCTCATTGGGTTATGGATCTGGCATTTCCTTGAACTGTGGTGTAGGTCACAGACATGGCTTGGATCCTGAGTTGTTTTGGCTGTGGTGCAGACCAGCAGCTACAGCTCCAATTTGACCCCTAGCCTGGGAACCTCATGTGCCAATGATGTGGCCCTAAAAGTACAAAATAAGATTAATAATAATAATTACATAAACTTCCAAAACAACAGAGATTTGTTGTTTTGTTGAGATATAATTATATCTTGGTTTTTCTATAACAAAATATTTAACTAAATTGAGTTTTGGAGTCCAGAAACTATAGCTTCTAGTTAACTTGACAATTTGGTATGACATCATTCTAAGGAATAAAATCATTTTTACATACAAGACAATTGTGATAATAGATTTCTATTCTAATTGTTCATTTATTTTACATCGAAGCAGTGATAATGAGAAATGTCTAATGGTAATGATAGTAATGAATTTCCTTGCATAATTACTGGCACAGGTATAAAATGAAATATAATTGGGAAATATACTCTTTATGAATTTTTTTTTAATGTCATTGTTGAAGAGGAAAAGGTGTGGAGGGGGTAAGGGCACTGACATAACAGAGGCTGAAAATATGCCAACATATTAAAATATGAAATCATCTGGAGTTCCCACTGAGCGCAGCATAAATGAATCCAACTAGTAACCATGAGGTTGCAGGATTGATTCCTGGCCTCACTCTGTGGGTTAAGGATCCAGCATTGTAAGTCATAGACACAGCTTGGATCCTGCATTGCTGTGGCTATGCCTAGGCTGGCAGCTATAGCTCTGATTTGACCCCTAGCCTGGGAACCTCTGTATGCCATGGGTGTGACCCTAAAAACCAAAAAGAAAAAAAAATTGCTGTCACCAAATATTGCCTCTTATTATGTACTGAATACTTGTATCCTCCTCTCAAGTCCATATGTTGGAATTCTAACCTCCAGTGTGATAGTATTTTGAGGTAGGAACTTTTGGAGATAACTAGGTTTAGATGGTGTCATGGGAGTGGGGTCCTCATGATTGGATTAGTACCCTTAGAACAAGATACTACATGAATAGGTCTGTGTCTCTCATCCATGTGAGGCTACAGTGAGAAGTCAGCCATCTGCAAGCCAGGAAGACTTTGTAGCCTCAAGAACTTTGAGTAATGAATTTCTGTTGTTTACACCATCTAGTTTGTGGACTTTTGTTATAGTAGCCTAAGCTGACTAATGCACATCTTAATGGTTAAAGGTTAAAAATGTACATGAACCACTGGGCTATTTCTTGAGTCAGACACTGCAGTAAATGGAACATGCTGACATAGCATTTAAAATACTGGGAGATTTTAAAGGGCTGGCAGGTTTATCAAAGGGAAAAGGTCATTTTGTTCCACAGCAAGGCAAGGACTCTACATCTTCCATATCCTTGGCCCTAGCACAATGTTCAACTCAGAAGTACATGTCCTCAAAAAGATTTTATGAATGAATGAATGGCATTTCTATTATTTCATATAATAGTCAGTTCAAATAAAAAATGACTTCCTATTGACTATCAGATGATTAGAAGAATTTCAGAAACTTTTTATCTTGCAAAATAATGACTGATGATTGTTTGCCTTCATCACTTACTAATTTAGGAAGCCACGATATTCAATTAAGTATACACAAATGAGCATGTGTGCACATGTACGTGTGGCTAAATGCCCATAACTTAATAGTCAAGAGAACTCCGTGTTACTCATATCGTATATGTGTGCCTTTCACAAATAATTACCAAAGCTCTCTTTCCCTTTTGTCTTAGCTTTGTCTTCCTCTGCAAATAACCAAGAAATACCATTTAGTTGGAACATAGGAGATGCTTACTAATTATAATTTAGTATGTACTTGCACACACTACCTGAAAATATGGACAGTTTTGAAGTTTAAACTTTTCTGCAGTATTACTATTGATCCAGAAAAGTTCACAAATAGTAAATAGACATCTTGATGAATTTTAACCCAGCAAAAAAACAAAGCCAACATCTAACCAGAATCCATGTGAGGAAACAGGATATTAACAGAATTCCAGAGTCTCCTCTTGACCAACCCATGCTCCAAGGGTCACCTCTAGCTTATTATTTATACTAAGGTTTTAAATGTATATGAATAGAACCATAGAGTATACATGTCTG
Source organism: Phacochoerus africanus (assembly GCF_016906955.1). Taxonomy (NCBI): domain Eukaryota; kingdom Metazoa; phylum Chordata; class Mammalia; order Artiodactyla; family Suidae; genus Phacochoerus; species Phacochoerus africanus. Next base: position 99,530,457 of record NC_062547.1, on the reverse strand, counting down.
CCTCCTTTGGCTCCGTGTTAGATCCATTTATGTATAGCTTCAGATTCTTCATTTCCTTATTATGTAGTATTCCAGTGGATGAATATGTAGACAATTTTTTTATCCTTTCTAGTGTTGATCATACCTTTTAAAAATTTTATCCATATTAAAAAGTGTTTATACATATACTATACATATTTTATGTATATATTTTACATACCCATTTTATAGGCATTGTTTGGCTTTCAAAAATGTTTGTTGGATTTTTTTTAATGCATATCTTTTGGAGAATGTTTATCTATATCTTTGGGAGAGGAGTTGTTAATGCAAACTATCTATATGTATGATCATATTAATAGTAGGCTTTGCCAAAAGTTTTCAAAGTAATTGACCCAATTTATACTCCCACCAGCAGCATGAGAGTGTTCAGGTTATAAAAGAACTTGGACATTGTATGGACATTCTGCGTTTGATCTTCAAATCTGTCCAATCACGATTATTTTCTTTCCTCCCAGTAATAAGTTAGAAAAATAAAAATGGGCAGATGTGCATAAAAGAGGGAGACCTCAAACTCCATTAAATTCTGAAATTGTTTAATAGAAATAGTTTTTCAGCTCATTTGCCTGTTTATTAATTTTAATTATTTGATTAAAAACAGAGTGGATGTAATGAATTATTCAAAGCAATAACAAAATGGTTATCTTAAGTCTATTTATTTCCTCTCTATGAAATATCGCACACACACACACACACGCACACATACCTTTATCTAGATCCTGAGCCCTTGCCAAGTAAATAAGAGTCATTTTTAGTGTTCTGCTAAAAGCCCCCACAGGAGAAAAAAAAATACATATTCATAAACAAACAAAATTAGAAGTCAGTGTTCTGAAAAAGAAGAGCTTGAAAAACACCATGATTTTAAGCTTTACAGAACATATCATTGTACTCAGTGTAGGAGGTGAAGACAAGAGGCAATTTATTCTGCAGCTGGCTTCGAAATAAACACAGCAAAGAAAGATAAGGAGTGAAAGAGGGATAAATCCGCCGGTAGCAAACTTGATGGACAGACAGCCTGCCATTAACAATGCTGTTGCCTTTGTAAGTACAGAGTGATGTGGAGATACCCTGGCATTTATACTGTAGACATGGTCCTTAAAGATTTTACACCTCCAATTCCTTAGAATTATCAGCTATCTCCAGCCTGTCAGTCATCCAAGCAATCTTAGATTTTTAGCTTGCAGGCCAGGCAGATTATTGACAAAGCAATCCAGGGTGATATAACACACCCTGACAAACAACATTGAGGGGATTGTTTTTACTACTTTCACTGTACCAATTCAGCTAAATTAATTCTTAACATTGAAAGTAAACTTTCTCTTGATAACCATTCACTCCCTACCAGTGCTGGTTTGCTACACAGCACCAGCTCAAGTGGACATGTAATAGTGCCCTGATGTAAGTAATTTAATCTAGTGAGGACTAATAGAAGCAAGGAAGGTGTCTGTCACCACAGAAAGAGGGCTAATAAGGGCATCTGTAAGTAAAATAAATAAATAACCAAAAACTAAAACCAAAACAAAAAAACCTCTACTTTAGAATGAGGTAGTTAAGGATTTAGTTAAGTATACAAATTAGGAGATTGCTAAATTAGGTCTGCCTTAGTCTGTCCTTAGTTTACCCCTTCATCTGAAGAAATTGAATGCATACAACCCATTTCTGAAAAGCAAAGGTAACGAAACAATAGCCACAAAACAAAGAGACAAAAGAGATTTAATAATATTTATCCCAGGCATTTTTTTTTAAAATTGCATTTTTGGCCAAAGGAGGTTTTAGTGGTTAAGTAATAAATTCTTAAAGCAGGGGCAAGGAGAGTTTGGAGGTGGAGAAAATGAAGTTTTGATAGCAAATCAGCAACATACCCTTAAATCTAGCTGTTGTTTTAGGCACTGCGAACATTTGGAGCTAATTTTTTGACTTTGCTATTTTAAAAAACACATGTAACCGAGTTCTCATTGTAGCTCATTGGGAGTTCCTGTTGTGGTTCAGTGGTTAATGAATCCAACTAGAAACCATGAGGATGCAGGTTCGATCCCTGGCCTCGCTCAGTGGGTTAAGGATCCGGTGTTGCCATGAGCTGTGGCATAGATCGAAGATGCGGCTTGGATCTGGCGTTGCTGTGGCTCTGGCATAGGCCGGCATCTGCGGCTCTGATTCAACCCCTAGCCCAGGAGCCTCCATATGCTGTGGGTGCGGCCCTGAAAAGACTATATATATATATATATTCATTGTAGCTCATTGCAAATGAATCTGACTAGCATCCTCGAGGATGCAGGTTTGACCTCTGGCCTTGCTCAGTGGGTTAAGGATCTGGTGTTGCTATGAGTTGTGGGATAGGTCCCAGACAAGGCTTGGGTACTGCGTTGCTGTGACTCTGGTGTAGGCCAGCAACTACAGCTCCAATTCCACCCCTAGCCTGGCAACGTCCATGTGGTGCAGTTGCGGCCCTGAAAAGACAAAAAAAAATTTAAAAAAATTTTAAATATGTTGCATATTAAATCACTTACAGAGCAAAAGTGCCATGTGTAATTACTATGTTGAAATCATTTCTGTGATCTCATAGTTTGAATTTTTAAAGCTAATTTTATTAGTATTAGACCAAAATTCACATGTTTTTCATGGAGATTTCTAATGCTATAGTAATTACATGAAAATATTATAACTTTCAAATGCTTTCAAAGTATCTTTGGATGTTTATTTATTTATACAGTTGTCTACATTTTATACACATAACGTGAATATTGGCTCGCTTCTAAGCCAGGAGTGGAATATAACTTGTACAAATGGAGAGTTTTTATAAAGCACATGAATATACGTATAACATGGAAATCAAAGAAATCGAGTGACTAATAAAATTTCAGCACCTTAGCTCTATCACTTCTCATTTTTGGTGACATATAGGATTTTTTGCCTGTACATTTATTTTACAATCTGGCTCCAAGCTTTCCTTTCTTTTTTTTTAATTAATTTATTTTTTTTGTCTTTTTAGAGACATACCACAGTATGTGGATGTTCCCAGGCTAGGGGTCAAATCAGAGCTATAGCCGCTGACCTATGCCACAGCCACAGTAATGCCACATCCAAGCTGTGTCTGCAGCCTGCACCACAGCTCGTGGCAATGCCAGATCCTTAAACCAGTGAGCAAGGCCAGGGATCGAACCTGCATCCTTATGGATACTAGTCATATTCATTTCTGCTGAGCCAGGATGGGAACTCCCCAAGCTTTCCTTTCAAATCTGAACAGGACAAATACCCCACATATTGAGTAATCTCCAACACTCTGACCTTGTATTCTTTCTCATAAGTGCCATGTTCATTGCCACCTCAAGGGTGAGGTACCAGAATGTTATCTTGCCCAAAATGCCTTTACTTGCCCCCTAATTAAAAGATCATCTTCCGTTCTTCTTCTTTCCCCTTACTGTGCTTTATTTTGTTTATGACAGTATCACTATTCAAAAGTACACAGTTTATTAATCTGTTTACTTTTTACTTATTTCCCTCAGTGGGATGAAAGTTTTGTGGTGACTGGATTTTTGTCTTACTATCACTAGGGTATGTCTACCACTGAGGGGGGTGTCAGCATAACTCTGTTGAAAGAATGAGGGGCTGATTCTGATAATGCCCATGGGAATGCATAAAGGATAAATGGTAAAAAAAAATGGGATTGGATATTTTACACAATTTACTAGATTATAGAAAGCAAGAGAGAAAAGTCAAGATCACTAAGTTTTCTATCATACTTACTTAAGAAAGTAGGTAAAACTTATCTTGGAGGAGAATATGGTAAATTCACCTTTGGACATACATTGAGGCATCAAAGAGATATTAATATAAAGATACTCTTAGAAAGTACAGGACAGTTCCTCATAAGGAAGCATTGTCCAACTCCAAATGTCAAAAGTGGTTATATTGAAAAACTCTTGAGTTAGAAATACAGATAGATGTGAAACATCTATAAGGAGATCACTGATGAAATGAGAGTGGGTAAACTAAAAGAATGGTTGCAGATAGGTAATAGGACTAATTGACATTTATCTAGCACTTACTATCTGTCGTAGTTTTAGGCATTTTACATGTTAACACATTTTATCCATAAAGTGACCATTTGAGATAGAAGCTGTTATTATCTTGATTTTATATATGGAAACATAAACTGCAGCGACTCACTCTAAATCATAGAGTATGGTAGTATTAAGATTCAAAACCAGGTAACTGGATTCTAGAGGTCAAATAAAACTTTTGAATTTCATGGTATTTTACAGAAATTTTTTTTTTGAAAAAGGCAGCAAAGCAGATACAAAAGAACTGAGTAGAAGCTCAGAAAGCAATCTGAAGTTGAAGCAGCTCAAAACTATGTCTAAAATCAGCTATCCCATGGTGTCAGATGCTGGTTTGAGCAAAAAGAATGTCAAGGGAATTGGCAAATGGTTATTGGTGACCCTGACCTTCTAGAGAAAGAGGACAGGATGTGATATTCACTCAAAAGAGACTGGTTGTCTTTTTTCAAGGTTGTCTGCTCAGTAGTTTGAAGAAGTATCAGGAATGAGGGAAAGATGTTTTGAGCTCAAGAATCTCAGTCTTGGGAAACAGAAAGATTGAGTGCTAAGTGTTTTGGAATAAAATTTGGCCTCTGAGGTTGTAGAAGGTTTGCAACACCCTATGGAGAAGGTACTAAGAGTCAACATGAAATAATTTTTAAAACGTGAGTCACATGCCCAGATGAATATAAAAGCAAAGGTTTTTAAAAACCAGAAACATCTACTTTCCTCTATTTTTCTATAAAGGTGTAATTAATAGCGAGTGCTGCTTGAGACTGGGTTTGGCATAGAAACATCTCAGTTGAGTCTAATATTACTGTTGAAATGACTGGTTCTAGAAAGACACAGTTGAGAAGATGGTCAAGGGAAGATGGCTGGATGAGGTCATGTTTCTGAGGGTTATATGTAAATTGTTTGAGTTTTTTAACTGCTCTCTAGACTTTATTTGCATCTTTATTTGCAAGAAGTAAGGGTGAGGTTGGGGTTACTGAGGGATCAGGAATGGAGAGGGCTGTAGCTCAGAAAACCCCACTTTCATATTTTTCCAACCGAAAACTAGTTAACTATGAAGGAATGCTTTATGTTAGTAAAAACTATAAGACATTAAAAATAACATCAAACTTCCCTCTATAAAATTTATAGATGAGAGAACAGTTTAAAATTTTGATCTAGATGTCTCATACATAAAGTGTTGTTCTCTGACAAGCAGTGTTCTCATCACTGGTGGTGGGCATTACTTATTAGAAATGCAAAATCCTGGACCCTATCCTATATCTCTTTTACCAATCAGAGTCTGCTTTTACCAAGATACTCTCTGGTTTGTATACGCATTAAAGTCCCACAAGCACTTATCTATATTACTAATTTTCAAACTGATCTTCTGTTTTGTTTGAAGTCACGGATCCTTCTTGTACAATGTAATAATATGTGACTCTATGACAGCATAGTTAAATTAGAGATAGGGATGTGGCTAATGCTATGTCTTTTTACTGATAAGCACAGTCTTAAAAGTTTCTAGTGTTCTGTAGCAAATGGTTTGCAAACCACTGGCTGAGGTTGGTTCACAATCCATAATATGGACCCACATGTTAGAATCTGTGTGATGCTGTCCTGGCTACATGGAATGCTGAGTTTCCCCCATTCTTGACCATTAGGTAGTTTGTAATTGATGCAGTGTTGAGGCAATGATAGTTATTCATTCCTAGTAGAATAGAGTGTTAGGCTTTAAAGTTATATGTAAATTGTTTGAGTTTTTTAACTGCTCTCTAGACTTTATTTGCATCTCACCAATTTTTCCTAAATTCCTCTTTCTGTGCCATACCCAGTCGAGAGAACCACTTTACATTTAGTTATCTTGGTTCCCTGGTTGGCTTTCCTGGTTGAAAGAGGTGAAAGAGTCTTGGGCTTTTCTTATTTATTATGGCCTGGATAGTCTCGAGAAGTACTGGCTAAATATCATACAGAACCATCATCTAAGCTAAGTTTATTCAATTTTTTTTCTCAGTCTAGGATGGGGTTATACATTTTTGGAAAAAAGAGCAGAGAGGTGGAGATAGCTTCTTAACACATGTCAAGGGCATGTGATAATATTCATAAGGCATCATTGATAGCATTAGCCTTCATGGCTTGGTTAGAGTCATGATTGTTAAGTTTCTTCATGGTTATTTTTTTTTCTCTTTCCTATTTTCTTATTTGGAAATGAGTTACTATCTTTCAAGGGTGGCAGGATTAAGCTCCACTTACTAGAAGCTAAACTATCCTGTATGTAAAATTTTAACTTTGTTTCTCACATTAGCTGTACATGAGGCAGGTAGCTCTGTATTTGACGGGTGGCCTCCTGCATAGAGATGTTTTAATCTCTGCATTCCCAGCATTAATGCAGTAATGCTTGGGATGCAGTATATATTTCATAAGTAGCCACTTTTTGAATAAACTAGTTGATTTTTATGAAGTAAAAAGTGTCACAGATAACATGGTCTTTCCATTTCCAAAAAATTAATTAACCTCAGGGACTCAATTTAAATGTTTCGTTGTGTACCAGAAGTTTTTAAGGTTCATATGGAACATGTTGATCAAATGATTCCATTGAGTCCTCAAAACATGTCCAAGGTAAACTATTTATTATATTCTATAGTTTGGTACTTACTGTTTTATAAAATGAACACTGATTTAACATTGTGTTGCTGTGGTAACTAAAAATATGAACTATATGTCAAATTATTAAGTGTAAATATAGCAAACATTAATTGTACTAAAATAGTATGTCTCACTATATCTATGTTATATATAAATCATATAGAGATCTATGAAATAACCTCTTCTAAGTAGCTTACTGCAGGTGATTTTTTCTTAAGTATAATGATAATTGATTTACAAGATAGCTCAGAGATTATGAAATATTTTAATGGTGGTAGATTTTGGAATTCTAACTTATATTTTCCCTACATTTACTATATTAAAATATATGTGAGAAAAAAGAATGTATACATGTATGTGTAACTGGGTCACCATGCTGCATAGTAGAAAAAAAATTTATTGGGGAAATTAAAAAAAAAGGTAATGTGTGTATATATAAACATATGTATTAATTTATATACAATAATAATCTAAACAATGGAATATTTCTTTTTCCCTTAGTATGATATACATAAATATATACATGCATTATGAATTTAAGCCTTTGTACAGATAAAACTGAAAAAAGAGATACTTTTTTTAATGATATATAGGAAATCTCTTTATAGCACTAAATTAATCTAGAGGAAACTTTTCTATTATTTCTGACCTCTGAATAATTTTCTAGTATGATCAGGAATAATGAAAAAGGCTATAAATCCCTTTAAAGCAATATATTCTTGAATCGATTACCAATCCTCATAGAAAAGGAAACCAGCTGTATGTAACAATGATAATTTGTATGTTTAATTATTTATAAGGATGCAACGGACGAGTTTCTAAAAATCTTTCCATAAAATATTCTCCATGTAAATCTCCGTGATATACAGTAATGCGACTTCATCTTTGCTTCCAGCCGTGCAGCATAAACCCTTTCATTAGTACATGCCTTCACTTATGGGGATTGCTTTAACAAAGGGATTCAGCACATCATTATGACTTTTAGCATTAAGGGATGACTGTGGCAAAACAATAAATACCCTGTCTTATTAAGATGAGTCAGTTATGGTGGTACTGAGCTGTTTTATATTTGGTTTCCACACAACACATTTCAGTTCCAGCAGAAATCCAGGGATGCACTCCAGAGAAACACATAATGAGGTCAGATGGAAAATCTTGTCTTATTTCAGATATGAATTCAATCCATCCTTCCTTTCATGTGAGACAATATTCACAGAAGGAACTGCTGCTGACATGTTTTAACTTCACTGACACTGAAAATCTTCTCCTCAGTTGGTGCTTTTCTATGTGAAAAAAAAAATCTATGCAGAATTATATTATCATAGATGGCCACATATTAAAAAATAGGATTATGTTTGTTTATTCATTTACCTTTTGCTATAGCCACTACACAATTGTGTCAGCTAATTTTTGCCTTATAAAATATGAATAATGAAAATCAATGTGAGTTGAGATCATTTTTTTGTTGCACTGTGGCTTCGAAGCCTAGAGTCTTGTAAATTGGGCAGGAGAAGCAGAAGATATAAGAGTGGGGAAGAGGATAAAGAAAAAAAAATAATGGTTTTATATTTTCAAAACCAGAACTTTTGCATTTAGCTGTCACAAGGAGGTTCTTCATTTCAAAACCAGCCCCTAGGTCCATGTCTGTGATTGTGTGAAGTTAGAACAATGTGTCAAGACCTAGTTCCCATCTTGCATGAGATGTTTTTATTTGAATAACAGCCAAAGAAATAGCCTAGTATTATTTGAATTAAAATTACTCCTGTTAAAACTCTAGCAAGTCTTTCTCTTTTCTGCACATTAAATATAATTTTTGCCTAATAATAAGTAAAATCAGAGTAACCTGAATCCGGTAATCAAATTGCCCCTAGGAATACACAGGAGACACCCAGATGCAAACAAAGTCTTCATCAGAAATAACTAAGCATAGTAAGGAAGATACTATAAACAATTTTAAAATACTGATGCTTCTTTGAATATATATTCTATATCTCAGAAGAGGCTGTATGAAGCTTTTATCCTGAAAAATATATATATATATGTGTGTGTGTGTGTGTGTATGTATGTGTGTGTGTGTGTATACACACACACATATATATATATATATATATGTCATAGATTAGCTTTGCTGTGTCTTCTTCACTTTGTGAGGAACATGTTCACAGGAGTGTAATAAAAATCAGTAAAGACTGAAAATCATCTTATTTCCTAAATCCAGCCTTGGATTCCTCCTTTGCCTTCAGGATGCTGCTGTTAGAGTCAGGCCTTGCCCTCAAAGCCAGTGCTTCCTCATCTGCTAAAAAGAAAAGTAAAAAAGTTTAACTAGGTTTTCCAAGTTTGTTTCTGCAATGACTACTCTGTTATTCATTTTTAAAGGACTGCTGACACTAATGACAGCTTTTCATTCACATAGGAAAATCTAAAGTAGAAACTATTTTTCCTGATCTCTATTCTGTGTGTACAGGTTTTGATGGTGAACAACTTAATCTCTGAATCTTTTTGGAACAACTACAAGACTTATTTCGAAGGGAAGATTTTTTTTTTTACTCCTGAACAATGTGCTTGAAGTTACATAAAGAAACTTGCAAATTATAAATTATTATCAATTACTCTTGCCATTCTCAATATAATTTCGAAGATGTACCTTTTATGTAAAACTCATAGTCATTGTTTTCGATCAAATGATTTAGTTCTAATACTTGAATCTGTATGGCAGCCTTTGAGTCTGTCTACATTTATAAAGACCCAAAGTCAAAAGGAAAATATAGCCAACACTGGGGACTGAATGGAAGGATCAAATGATATTTGATAAGAAATTTAGTGTTGGAGATATGGATAGATAGATAGATAGATAGATAGATAGATAGATAGAATACTTTCTTCTTAATGAGGTACCAGATGTAAAAAATGCCAGCGTAGGACTTGGCATTCAGTAAACATTGAATGAATGAATACATGTGGAATATAATAAGGACCATATAAAAATAGAAAAGTGGGAGTTCCTATTGTGGCTCAGCAGAAACAAATCTAACTAGTATCCATGAGGATGCAAACTCGATCCCTGGCCTCACTCAGTGGGTTAAGGATCCGGCGTTGCCATGAGCTGTGGTGTAGGTCACAGATGCTGCTTGGATCTGGCATTGCTGTGGCTATGGCTTAGGCTGACAGCTACAGCTCCGATTTGATCCCTGGCCTGGGAAACCTCCATATGCCACAAGTGTGGCCCTAAAAAGACAAAAAGAAAAAAAATAGAAAAGTATAATAGAAGTAGAAAATATACTTTCGTAGAAACAAAGCACATTCCTTATACATGATGTAATCACAAAATTTTTAAATCATGTTTTAATTTTTACGTCAACTATCTTGACTCCATTTTCTTTCTTTTTATTTTTTTGTCTTTTTTGGGTTGCACCTGTGGCATATGGAGGTTCCCAGGCTAGGGGGTCAAATCGAAGAAATAGCTGCCGGCCTACGCCACAGCCACAGCAGTGCCAGCTCCAAGCCGCATCTGTGACCTACACCACATCTCATGGAAATGCCAGATCCTTAACCCACTGAGCGAGGCCAGGGATCAAACCTGCATCGTCATGGATACTAGTTGGATTCATTTCTGCTGAGCTATGCCTGCAACTCCTGACTTCATTTTCTTTATTATTGAATTCATGGTATAAGAATAATAAATGACTTTATTGTCATTCACAGAATTATCAAATATATAGTTTCGGCAGCTCAATACCAAAAAAAAAAAAAATCAAAAAAAATGTGCAGATCTCAATAGATGTTTCTCCAAAGAAGACAGATGGCCAAAAAGCACATGAAAAGATATTCACCATCACTAATTATTAGAGAAATGCAAATCAAAACTAAAATGAAGTATCACCTCACGCTGGTCAGAATGGCCATCATCCCAAAGTCTACAAATAGCAAATGCTCGACAGGGTGTGGAGGAGAAAAGGGAACTCTTTACTTTGGTACACGCACTATGGAGAACAATGCAGAGGTACCTTGAAGTCCGTTTAATACTGCATTTCCTCCTGGCTACTCCCCCAAAATTTCTTCTTTTTCTGTTAAGAATTTTTTTATATGTATACAGGCATATTTGTGTACATATGAAATTATTTAAAAAATTTATTGTGATAAAATACATGCAACATAAAAATTTTACATTTTAAGCATTTTAAGTGTATAATTTAGTGGCATTAATTACACTATAATATTATGCATCTATTACCACTATCTATTTCTATACTTTTCCTTACCTCAAACAAAATTTCTATACCCATTAAGCAATAATTCCCCATTTCCTACTACCCCCAATCATTGGTAATTTTGAGTCTACTTTCTATGCCCATAAAATTTACCTATTCTAGTTATTTCATATAAGTGGAATCCTACAATATGTGTCCTCTTGTGTCTGACTTATGTCACTTAGTATAATGTTTCCAAGGATCATCTATGCTGTAGCATATATAAAAACTTCATTCTTTTTTATGGAAGAATTATATTCTATTATGTGGATATACCACCTTTTGTTTATCCAACATCTATTGATGACTTTTATTATCTACCTTTTGACTTTAGTTTATAAACTGTAATAAACCTTGGCATAAAATTAGCTTCTTGAGTCCCCGTTTGCAATTCTTTGGCTGTACACTTAGGAGTGGAGTTGCTGGATTATATGAGTAATTCTGTTAAGCTTTTTGAGAAATAGTTAAACAGTTTTTCACAGTGCCTACACCGTTAGACATTTCTTCAGCAGTGTGTGAAGTTTCCAATTTATCTGTTTCTCTACCAGCTTTAGTTATTGTTGTTAAAACAAAACCCAAAATACAAAAAAACCTTAAAGCCATCCGTATAGGTATGAAGTGATATCTCATTGCGGTTTAATTTGCATTTCCCCAATGACTAATGATCTTTGCCATATTTTCTTGTGTTAATTGACCACTTGTGTATATATTTTTGAGAAATATCTATGAAAGTTTTTTGCCCATTTTTAATTGGTTGTTTTCTTTTGGTAATTGAGTTGTAGGAGGTTTTTAAATATGGTCTGGATAGTAATCTTTATTTAGATATATAAGTTTTCAATATTTTCTCCCATTCTGTAGGTTATTCTTTCATTTGCTTGATAATGTTCTTTGTTAAATAAAAGTTTTTAATTTAGGTGGAGTACAGTTTATATATTTCTTCTTTGTTTTTTATGCTTTTTGTATTCACCACTAAGAATCCATTGCCAAATTGAAAGTCACGAAGATTTGCTCATAATTTCTTTAAGAGACTTAATGTTTTAGCTCTTATATTTAGATCACTGACACATACTGGATTAACTTTTGTGAGATTGAGAGTCCAACTTCATTTTATATATGTAAAAATATAGTTGTTCTAGCACCATTTGCTAAAGAAACTGTTCTTTCCTAACTGAATGGGTTTGATAATTTTTGTCAAAAATCAGTTGGCCTTACAGATATATTGGGTTTATTTACAAATTCTCGATTATATTCTATTGTATCTCTGTCTCTCTTCATAACAATACCATAATGCTTGGATTGCTGTAGCTTGGTAAAAAGTTTTGAAATTGAGAAACGGGAGTCCAAACTTTTTCAAAAATATTTTGTCTATTCAGAGCACTTAGAAACTTCATATACATTAGAATATCAGACTTTCTTTTTCTAAAAAAAAAAGGCAGAATTTTGATAAGAGTTAACATTATATCTGTAGATTGCTTTTGGTAATACTGACTTCTTAACAATAATGTTTTATAATCCCTAAACACGAGATGTCTTTCCACTTATTTAGTCATTCTTTAATTTTTTTCACAAGTGTTTTGTACTTTTTAAAATATAAGACTTTTACTTCATTAGCTAAATTTATCTCTAGGAATTTTAACCTTTTTGTATGCTATTGTAAGTACAATTGCTTCCCTAATTTTATTTTTGGACTTTTCATCACTGGTGAAACATAATGCTTTCTGTGTGTTGATCTTGTAACCTGCAACTTTGCTAAATTGTTTATTAGTTTTACTAGCTTTCTTGTAGATTTGCAGATCACCTATGGATAGATTTACTTCTTCCTTTGCAATTTGAATGCCTTTTATTTCTTTTTCTTGGCTAATTGCTCTGGCTAGAACTTTCAGTAAAATAGTTGATTACATTGGTGAAAGTGGGCGTCTTTGTCTTGCTCCTGATCTTAAGAGGAATCTTAAGATTAATCACCATTGTGAGCTTAGCTGTGGGTTTTTCATAAATGCCCTTTATCATATGGAGAAAATTCAGTTCCAAGTTTCAAGTGCTTTTTTTTTCTTTATCATAAAAGTTTATTGAATTGTGTCACATGCCTTTTTCTTCACCTATTGATATGATCATCATATGATTTTTTTTCTTCATTCCTTTAAAATGATATATATTGCTTGATTTTCTTAAGTTGAGCAACGGCTTCTATTCCTTGGATAAATCCCATCTAATCATGATATATAATTCTTCTAATATGCTTTTGGAATTGGTTTGTTAGTATTTTGTGGAGGATTTTTTTTGTATCTATATTCATAAAGATTATTATTCAGTAAATTTCTTTGTATGTGATTTCTTTATCTGGTTTTGTTATCAAGATAATTGTGGTATCATAAAAGGAGTTAGGAAGTGTTCTCTCCTCTTATAGATATATACTTTTTTCTCTTTAGGACTGAACCTGCAGCATATGAAAATTCCCAGGCTAGGGGCTGAATTGGAGCTGCAGCTGCCAGACTACACCACAGCCACAGCAACCCGGGATCCAATCCGTGTCTTCTACTTACACCACAGCTTACAGCAATGCCTGATGTTTAACTCATTGAGAGAGGCCAGAGATTGAACCCACATCCTCATGGATACTAGTCGGGTTTGTTTTTGCTGAGCCACAGTGGGAACGCCCTTCTCCTCTTGTATGATTTGGAAGAGTTTGAGAAGAATTGGTGTAATTAATTCTTTCTTAAATGGTTGCTAGAATGCGTGTGGCATTAGTCTTTTTCTTGGGAGGTTTTTGAATACTAATTTAATCTATTATTTTAGGCCTGTTTTCTGTATTTTTTCTTAAATCGGTTTAGGTACTTTTGTGTTTCTAGAAATGTGTTCATTTCATTTTGATTTTCTAATTTGTTGGCATATAATTATTTATATTATTTTATTATAAACCTTTTTGTTTTTATAAAGTTGGTGGTTAATGATCCTTATTTTCATTTCTGATGTATTTATTTTTATATTTTATCTTTTTTTTCTCATCAGTTTACCTAAATGTCATTTTTTTGTCTTTTCAAAAGAAATACCTTTTGAATTTATTTTTTTCTGTTGTTTTTCTACTGTCTATTTTATTGATCTCCACCCTAATATGTATTATTTTCCTCCTCTGATAGCTTTTGGCTTGGGACTCTTTTGTTGCATAAATGCTTATAATTTTTACACCTTTCTGATGATTGACCCTTTTATCAGTATATAATATCATTCCTTATCTCTTATAAGTTTTTGCATTAACGTTTATTTTGTCTGATATTGGTATAACCACTCCAGCTCTCTTCTTGGCTATCATTTGCATGGGATACCCTTCTTCATCTATTCACTTTGATCTTATTTGCTTACTTTCATTCATATATTTAAGTCATTGTTAGGGCAATTTTTCTTTCACAGCCAAATTTATAAGAAGGTATAGAGATTTGCCATATATTCCCTGCCTGTACACCATGCATAGCTTCCTTCATTATTAACACCCCTTACCAGAGAGTACGTTTGTTACAACTGATGAATCTATATCAACATATACTCACTACCCCAAAGCCATAGTATACCTTAAGGGTCACTCTTAGTGTTGTATATTTTTTGAATTTGAACAAATGTATAATGCCAGTAAATTGAATTATTTTTAAAACAATCTGTCTGCCAATACTCCTTTTTTGATTTGAAAGTTTAACACATTTACATTTACACTCATTACAACCCATTACACACTTATCATTTTTCTATTTTTTTCCATAGGTCCTCTTTTTGCTCCTCATTTTCTCTATTACTGCCTTCTTTTGTGTTTACTTGATTTTTTTTAGTAAATACACACTAGAATTTAGTGAGAAAGAAATCAAATCCAAAGGCAAAGAGTAAGATGAGAGAAATAATTATAAGAAAACAAACATCTAAATCTGTGGTGAAAAAAAATATAATCATAAAATAAAAACATTTTATTGTGGTCATATTGTTCCAGATGAAGGTAAAGATAAAATATGTTTGATTTTTTTCAAATAACAAACTAAAAACAATAAAAAGAACATAAATCTTTCTTCTATTTAATGGAAGGAAAGAGAGGCAATTAAATGAAAATCTTGAAGCCAGATGAAGTCAGGGAAGAGAAATAAAAAATATAAAGACAAATAAGCAAATAAATTGGTGTTGAAAAATTAATTTTTAAAAAAATATATATGAGAAAAAAATCAATAATTATAATTATATATATCAATTATACCTCAATAAAGCTGGAATTTTAATATGTAAATTATACCTCATTAAAGCCAAAGTTTTTTATGTCAATTATACTCATTAAAGCTAAACTTTTTATGTCAATTATACTTCAAAAAACCTAATTTTTCTTCAGTACAAATAAATGACCTATATCATGATTCATTGTTTCATATTAAAAAACTTTTCTAAATGAACAAAACTAAATTTTATTAAAATGATACATATTTTAAGTAACTATAAGATTTATGCATTTATTAAAAATAAATGATTTTTCAGTTAATGTAAACATATTATTCCATTTTAAAGTTGAAATTCTCAGATGAGATAGAAAATAAATTATACACAGCTATTGTATTAATTTTCCATTACTGCAGTAATAAATTCCCATAAATTTAGTTCTTTAAAACAATGTAATTTTATTGTCTTATGGTTTTTATAAGTCATTAGTCCAACACTAGTCTTTCTGGTCTTAAATCAAGGTATTTGTAGGGATATATCCATTATTTTCTGTAGGCTCTTGGACAATTTTATTGTACTTTGTAGGTCTTAGAGGCTTCTCATGTGTCTTGATTCATGGTGTCTTCCTCCATGTTCAAGGTTAGCAATGGCACATAAAGTCCTCCTTATGTTGAATCTCTTTGACTTTTCTTCTATTGTTGTACCTCTGACCATAACCAAAAAAAATGTCTTCTTTTAAGGAATCAGGTGATTAGGTTGGGTCAACCCAGATAACCCATTAACACTCCCATCTTGAGGTCCATAACCTCAAACACCTATGCAAAATTCCTTTTGCCATGTATAGTCATATTCACAAGTTAGATTAGGATGGGGACATCTTTCAGCCACTATTTTGCTTATACTGCATATGAGAGGGTAACCAAAATATCATGACAGAATTTTTTTTTTTTTTTGGTCTTACGTCCTTTTAGGGTTGCACCTGCTGCATATGGAGGCTCCCAGGCTAGGGGTCTAATCAAAGTTGTAGCCGCTGGCCTATACCACAGCCACAGCAACACCAGATCTGAGCCACATCCGTAACCTACACCACAGCTCATGGCAATGCCAGATCCTTAACCCACTGAGCAAGGCCAGGGATCAAACCTGCAACCTCATGGTTCCTAGTCAGATTTGTTTCTGTTGCGCCACAATAGGAACTCCTCATGACAGAATATTTGAAAGTAAAAGGATTATTAAGATATATAGCCCAATTCTGACCAAAACAATATTGCTGTCACTATAAGATCATTGGATAAATGATCCTTTAATCTTAAAACATTATTAAGGAAAAATATATATTTTCTCCATTGAGGTTATAGTTTAAATACAGATCTAAGTTTCATCTGTTCACTTGCCTCATGAAGCCCCAAGAATTAATTTCCCATTTTTGTATCAAGACAAAAGTTCACTTCCTAGTCACTAGTGTCCATTTTTAAGCCCTTATTCTTTTAGTTATCGCATTTCTGATCAAATTAAATCTTTATAGAAGTTATATAGTTTTGTCTAAAAATTCAGCCTAAGACATGACTATAATTTGAGATTGTGTTTTTAAAAAAATAAAACACTTAGAGTGTGATTTGCATTGTTTTGGACTGTAATATCAAGGTCCCACAGTGTACAGACTAGAAAGTGCCAACCGCAAATGGGACTAGAGCTGTCCCAGAAGGAATGCAAGGTGAAAAATGTGGCTTTGTTTCAGAAAAATAATTTTAATTTAATAAGGTGAGCTCATGAATACTAGTTAATTTCTCTGGAAATATTTTCATTATGGTTAAAATTCAAAACATAAATCAAATCATCATAATATTATAAAGATATAAAAAGGAGAGACTATAATATTGATAATGTGTAAGTGACATACATGTGATGCATATCCTAATGGTTAAGGTTATAACCTCTGAAGTCAGAAGTTTGTATTTTAATCTTGACTTCTCCCTTATTTGCAGTGTGACCCTGAGTAAGTTACTTATATCTCTCCATGTTTCAGTTTTGATACTTAGAAAGTGGAGTTAACAATGAAACTTATCTCACGGGGTTGTTATGATAGGTTTATTTTTATTTGTGAAGCATTCTTTGCAAACTAAGGACAATGCAAATCAATACTATTCACTTGCTACCCTGTTTAGTACTGAGTACAATAGAATCCAGAAATTAAGAGTTTGGGTATTATTATTTTATAAGGAGAGAAGCTTAGTACATGAGATCAGGGAAGCGCAAAAAAAAAAGATAATGAATTATCTTTTATCTGTAATACATCATGACACATTCCTCTGCTCTTTTAATGTTCCTCAAGTGTTATAACTGTACATAGAAAAAGTAAAGAGGGTATTGATAAGACTGATGATCTATTAAATAGGACACTGACAATATAATATCTGAGGTATTTTTGGGGTCTAGGCAGTAGTGTATCTTCTAGACTACAAGGAGAAAAGTAAATATCTTACATTAAGCATGTACCTGTATGACCAGTATTCAAGAACTTGATAGTTTATTGAATAACCTCAAAACACAGTTAGTAAAACTGAAGGAAAATAACAGAGTGGCTAGAGAGGAGTTTTCAGGAAAACATCAAAGAACCATTGGAAATGATGTAATGGCAGCATCAAACAACTAAGCAGTCAGAAGCTTTAAGAAATCCTAGTGCTAGCTACAGCATCCTCAAGTAAATGACCATTCTCATATATACCTATTTCAATTATTAAAATTCTTTATTTTTGTAGATGAAATAAGTAACAATTGCTTGAATTTCTCATTGATTAATATCACTAATCACCTAACAATGTAATTAGCACATTGATATATCTACCCCTGAGAACCTCATGCTCACACATCCTCATTAGATCCTTTAGTTGGAAAGGGCCCCCTAACTTTAAGATTTAATTGCTTGCAATACAATTGAGGAGAGGAAAGGAGGGGAAGGGTATTCAGTAAGGTTGAACAAGACTCCACTCTCTTAGAACTTTTTCAGGAGTTCCCATCATGGCTCAGTGGTTAACGAATCCAACTAGGAACAATGAGGTTCCGGGTTCGATCCTTGGCCTTGCTCAGTGGGTTAAGTATCTGGTGTTGGCGTGAACTGTGGTTTAGGTCAAAGATGTGGCTCAGATCCCACATTGCTGTGGCTCTGACATAGGCCAGCAGCTATAGCTCCGATTAGGCCCCTAGCCTGGGAACCTCCATATGCCATGGGTGTGGCCTTAGATAATGCAAAAAAGACAAAAAAAAGAGAAGAACTTAAGTTTGTGGAAATAAAATGCTTCAAGAGAAACACAAAATTAGGAAGCCTGAGTGAAATGGAAAGATTAAAATTGCTTCCCCTGAGGAAATAAATCTTGTCATTTTCCATCAAAAATCCACCTAAGGGTTTCCTTGAGGCTTTTCTATTACTAGTGTTATAAATTCTTCTGATTCACTGGAGAACATAAGCACCTTCATTGTTTTCTCAATCTATCTCTTTTCCATGTCTGCTCATGTATAGAAAGCTTCTTCTCTGTATATATGTGTGTGTAGACATACATATTTCACAAATATGTACATATATATACATTTACATTCTATATATACACATACATTTGAGACTATATCTGCTAAATTTAATTTTACAAACCTAAGGCTTTTAAAGGTGGAATTTTTAGATCTTTCATAAAGTTAAGGGAGATATCAGAATCCTCAAGAGTCAACTTGATACTTAAAAAAATTTAATAGAATATTTAAAATAAACTCTCATAATAGCCTTAATTTAATATTTAAAAATAATATTTACCATACTATTTAAGAGACTATTTAACTATAACACATATTTACAAAGAAAATTAAAATCACAGACTATCCTTGTCTTCTGAGAATTGGAGAGGTGAGATAAAGACTTAAGACATAAAATGCTGAAATAAAATCATATGATATAATGCAAATTGTTACATAAAATTAAAAAAAGTTTCCCTTCTATTCTGCGCAGCTTGTATAAGTAATTTAATCTTCCATTGTTTGTTAAGCTTTGACATTGTACTGGGTACTCTGCTAGTGCCAGGAACACAAAGTGAACAATATTCTTTCCTTTAAGGAACTTAAAATATAGTTAGAACACACAGACAATAAACAGCTATAA